>NC_072767.1:16975626-17120796 GCF_022539595.1 Amphiprion ocellaris | reverse complement strand
AGGAAGAGGAGAGAATGGAGGTCTCCTGCTGTCCTGGTACCCCAGCGAGAGGTAGAGGGACAGACCATCCTCCAGCCAGGAGACGCTGCAGCAGCCGCTCCACCAGCGAGCGCTCCGGGCCAGAGGCACTCCCTACAGCTGGCTGGAAAACTGAGAAGGAACCTGACAGCTTACCTTCTCTGCCACATTTCCTGCCGAAAAGGAGGCCAGGTGTCCAGCCACTTCTGTCAGAATATGTGGACAGCCCTTCTCCATCAGACCTGTCCAAGTACTTGGACCAGGAGACCATCAAAATACTGTTTCTGATTCAACTCAGTAAAAACGATTTTCTTTTATTTTCAAATGCACTTTTTATGGTCTGACCATGGTTTTGTACATAAAATATGTGTGTTCATAAGTATCTGGCACACTTAGAAATTTGATTGCACTATTGTAAATAATTTGTTTTGATGTTGATGTTGTCTCTTTGCAAATTTTGCAGTTTTGTTTATTTTCGTTTTTTTACAGGTTACAAAATTGACCATATCTCAAAAAGCAAATTATGTACAGGCTCCAAATAAATTTTCTGTGTATCCAAAGGATATTGTGCAACTTTTTTACATTTACAAATTTGAGAGATACAGCTATGCAATTTCTGTATTTTGAAATATATGTGAAAAAAACAAAAATGATTTTCATTTTTTTGAGGTTTATTGCACTTTTAAGCAATTTTTTGTTGTAGTTAAGACATAAGTCAGTACATATAATTAAAATTTGGGATATCAGGGTTATTTTGATGTAAAGCAAATAAAAATACTCCAAAAAATGGCACTACAGCATGTAAAAATGTAAAAATATGTCCTGGCGGACGTGCACAATGGTGGGTCTTAAAGGGTTAAAGTAATGCGCTTCTTTCATTTACAGCTGCAGCCAAAAAATAGCCTCATTCCTGACTTGTAATCTTCCTAACTAGGACTTTCCATTACTTTACTTGCAACATCCACATACTTTCGTACTCTTGAACAACATTTCCCTGTTGAGCAACTTTTGCTTGCCGATAAGGAGACACAAAGGCAACCTGTGAGAACTGCAGTGAGATGTTAGGACAGCAGGTCTGTGTGAACTGGGTGGTGATGGTGCAAGCTGCTCCTGAGCAAGCAGCTCATGTTTAGTCCCAGTCTAGTGGAAAAAAACCTGCCAAACCTGTCCCATACTCCCTCTGCTATGCCAGCATTTGTATGTGTGTGTGTGTGGGCTACTTACCTCACTGGGTGCTGTAGGAAAAACATCCGAACATTCATCAAAACAGCAAAACACAGATGAAGATAAGAGCGTTGTGTTTTTGTATGACTAGTCTGTTTTTGAGTGTAGGTTTCCCTCAAAGGAGAGAGTGAGGGGTTTCTGTGGGTGTGTGACACAGAGAGGGAACGACACAAGACAGGACATAGAGACAAAGAGCAGGCTACAACTAGTTTTAAAGCCATACGCTGCCACCAAGTCAAATATCTGTCTTTGATTGGAGCTCCCCTGCAGACCAGATAAGAAAAGCCTCGGCCGTGTTGTGTGTGTGTGGTTTTCAAGCTGCCGCTTTCAAGGCATCTCATTTTCCCCTGAAGTCTGATAACGCACTTTAAAGGCCGGTACAGCCTGAAATCCTTTACGAGCAGTGTAGGTGGGCAAAGTGCCATGGCAACAAGAACCAAAATAAGACAACAAGTTCTTTAAATGAAATGTCAAAGTAGGTTGTTTGTCAGTGCGTTCAAAAACGACCCATGTGACTGATTTCTGTCAGGACTGTTATGAACATGTTTTGATCTGACACATCTACGGTTAGAGTCTGCTTCATTTCAGGCTACTCAAACTGCTTTGTTAAGGAAAGGGAATGATTGTAGTCATGACAGGATATTTGGTTTAACTTGTGGTTTCCAGGGACATTCAAATATCCACCCAAGTTTTCCTTTGTCAAACAACAGTCCAAGTGTCCAAAACTGCAGTTCCTGAAATGGCCACTCGAGGCTCACTCAAGAAGCAAGTCCGTCCCTATAGACTCCCATGTTAACATGTCCAATTTACAGCAGAAATAAACATGTTTACAACCTGCTAGTAAAAACTGTTGTGGTCTCTATAGCTAATTTTAACATTATTGATCATTGTTCGGGTTGTGCATTTTCATAGCACTTATCTGTTTAAATTTCATTAAGCCCTTATATAATTAAGGGCATGGCCACTTTAAGTGGTGATGGCTGGAGCCACCACACTGAGCTTCAAAACCACTGTTCACGATTATGTCCATCTTTAAACACAGCCTCACCATTACTCCTTCTTTGTATGTTCAAAAATGGTTTTTACAGTCAGGAAATCATATGTACTTATGTATTACAACACATAGCCAGTACCCTCTTACGCCCCATAGTTCTGTCAGGATTTTAGAAAGTCAGTGGATAGCATGAGGGGATATGAAAATATATTATTTTGTAGCACTGACACATCTAGTCTCTCATGAAGAATGAAGAATCTGTCAAGATGAGGATGACACAATGTGTTTCAAACTCATAGCAACACTGTAAAAAAAGACCTGAGATTACTTGTTCACTGTGTTTAACTGATAATCAACAAAACAAGAACCAGTTACTTCACAATCAAACTGCTTAAATTAATGATGTGACTCTGCCCATAACTGTCCAGAAAAACCTTCCGATCTGAGAAGCCAGAACAACCTTAAACAGGCCGTTCTGCTACAGTAGCTTCACACTAATTTGCGTGCACAAAAACCAGATTCATGTGCCCACATTACTGAAAGAAATGACCCCTGACACCTGCCAAGCTTTTAGAAAAGGTTTACCGTTCAGATGCTCTAGAACCCTCTACATAAGTTTGAACTGAAGCTGAAAAATGTTCCTCTCGGTTCCTGTAATAATGCAGGAGTTTTGAACTCAAAGCCAGTCCTTGGACAACATAACCCATCATCACTCCTCCAAAATGCAGCCCAGCCTTAACACCAACAGAGGAGCAGCTCATCAGCAAATCACAAGGAGATCTACAACACTTTCATATGTTGGCAGAGCGTTTCCAGCTAAGGAATAACACTTAGTGAAGTGTGAGTAGGATTTCATATATCCCCATGAAGCCTTCTGTTCTTTTCATTTAGGAAAGCTAAACTTATAAGTGAGAGTGTTAAAATGTTTGATGAGGGATGGGCCCGATACTTTAAAGTGTTTAAGTCTTTCATCTCTCCCTCTCAGAGACGTTTTAATATGTTACACATTAACAGTACAGATGTTGTCGGAGGCGACAGACCAACGTGTGCGTGGCAGAGGCGTGTAATTGTGCCGTCGCTCCACTCGGCGGTTTGTTTTCCAAGCTGGGAGATGATTGGAGCCGATAAGACGAACCTCTAAATATAAAGTTGAGGAATCATTAAAACCATGTAAATATTCCCCTCCAATCCCTTTACACTAATCCTCACCATGGCCAATGAAACCATTCATTAGAAAATCATCAGCTTTGCAACATTCCAGGATTTTTGACTTTCAGCATGCATGTGAGCATTTGCATGTGAGCATATAAGAGTGTGTGTGCATGTACACATGCACTGGCTGCTTATTTATGCAAATCACTGTGCCATTTTTATTTAGGTATAACGGACAACATTACGTCTAATCCTGGGTAGGAAATATCAGACATTGTTCTTGGTCCTTTTAGCAGATTGGTAATCTACGAACAAGAATTGCTACCTGGCAGGGTTTTTATTTTTTCCTGGCCAAGCTTCAAGGTCAAGAAACTATTACATTTTCAAATTCCATCGCCATATTTTTTGTATACCTGATTCAAGCTGGGGGAATAAGGTCTTCAGTCATAGCAGGGTTAAGGTTTCTAATTAACTTTGAGGCTGAAAATAAAATATAAAAGCTTCTGGTTGGGGAGTTTGTTCACAAAGTGCAAATTTGCCCTTGAGCTAACTATGTGGGTGATATGCCGACTACCAGACCCACACATGTGCACACAGCCAGGCTGAATTACTGAAGGTGACAGGCTTCACTTTAAAAATCAGATAGGTTGCTACTAATGACTATTTCTATTATCAATTAGTCATTTAATTTATTTTCATTGATAGATTGCTAATTTAGTTTCTAAATTATCAAAAATCTGTGAAAAATAGCTGAAACAGTCTCCTAGAATTTTCAATCACTGCAAAACTCAAAGATTTTTGTATTCCTGTTTGGAAAAGAACAGAAATCTGCAAATTAGAGAATATAACACTCTTTATATACACTGATCAGGCACAACATTGTGACCACCTGCCTGTTATTGTGTTGGTCCCCTTGTTGTTGTCAAAACTGCTCTGAACCATTGAAAATGGACCAGAGAACCTCTCAGGGTGTCCTATGGGGTCTGGGCCAGTATTTTGTTCGTGGATCCTTTAGGTACTCAGGGTTGTGCAGTGGTGCCTCTGGGAATCAAACTTGTTCCACTGCATCCTGTTGATGCTTGATCAGAATGGGGTCTAGGAAGTTTGGAGGTCAGATCAACATCTTGGGTGATTGTCATGTTCCTCAAGATGTTCCTGATTATTTGATGTTTTTGTGATGTGGTGGGGTGCATTTTCCTGTGGAGGTAGACCAGTGACATTTAGGATTACCGTTTGCATAAAGGAGTGTGCTTGTTCTGGAACAATGTTTATTTTGGTGTCTAAGTCTAATCAACACAGATACCAAAATCCAAGGTTTTCAAGCAGAATACCACATAGTACTAATATCCATCCTTCCATCCATCCATCCATCATCTATATCCTCATCGGGGTCGTGGGGGGCAGGAGTCTATCCCAGCTGACTTAGAGCGAAGGCGGGGGACACCCTGGACAGGTCACCAGTCTATCACAGGGCTGCAAATACAGACGAACAATCACACTCACACTCACATCTATGGGCAACTAAGAGCAATTTCAGCACGTTTTTGGACTGTGGGAAGGAGCTGGAGTACCCGGAGAAAGCCTACAATGCGCAGGGAAAACATGCAAACTCCACGCAGAAAAATCCCAGGACGGGATGCAAACCGGGGATCTTCTATTAGAAAATAGAAGATCCCCAACAATGCTAACCATCAAGCCACTGTGCAGCCCTAGTACCAATATAATCAATGTTATTCACTTCACCTGTCAGTGGTCATAATGTTGTGGCTGATACGTCTATTTGGCATTTTGTTTAAAAAGTGACAAACAATAAAATTAATTACTATATAAATTTCTTTTGATCAGCTGATTCATTAACAAATCAATGAATTTATAAAGTGAGGACAGTAATTGGATCTACTCTACCAGTTTGGACACATTTTCTCATTCATTTGAATGAGAAAGTGTGTCCAAACTGTGGACTGGTAGTGTATGTTGTACCTAAATGTTTAGATTGTAGATCTTTATTCTTATCAGATTTTGAATGTAAAATTTAAGAAGAAAAAAATCAACATACAGTGCCTTAATAAGCCAAAACAGTCTCAGTGCTCTTTTCTATTGATCCTTTAAGTCTCTGGAACTCTGGATGGACAATATTCCTCCAAAGTATTTTTCCTCATTTAGTGTTTTGATGAGGAGGAAGTGGGGAGAGCTGTCTAACATGTTGGATCAAGATGGTGTTCAGTTGGGTTGAAATCTGGTGACTGTGAAGGCCACAGTTAATGATTATCTTCATCAATTATTATCTTCATAGTCATCAAACCACTCAGTGGATGGAGACACTGTCATTCTGGAAGAGAACACTCCCATCAGGACAGAAATGTTTCATAACAGGATAAAGGAGATCAGTAACAGTACAGGTGATTTCATGATGCAGCAGCTGATCAGAGCTGCTGAGGAATCCACTCGTGTATGTGACATATCGACACATAGTCATGCGGTTATATAACAAGTCGCTATCTGAGTAGACATATTATAGTTTGGACCTGACTTAACTTGGGTCCAAATTCTGGTCTCGATTAGTTCACCACATGAAACCTTTAATTAACACACCAAGGGAGAGATATCATTCAAGATTCAGATTCATTTATTGCAATTTCCACATACAGAGTATTAAAGAATGAAATGCTGTTTCTGAGATGCCAAAACAAGAATACACACAAGAAAAAAACAATTGGCAAATAAAACTACCAGCTCACACTGACACTTAATGTTTATCTGCACAAGCTGTGTAATGCTATATATCCCTGACTATTTTATGATCATGTTCAATGTCCCACGTCATTTTTACAGCTTTTATCATGCACTTGCCCATTAGCCTTATTTATATCAACAAAAACTCTCTAAAAGCTTTACGTCTGAAATGCCACGGAGTCCATTTTGAAGCAGCATATCACAGTTGATTGAGGATTATTCTAGTTTAAACCAGACTACTACTAATGGGATGGAAAGTTTTTGTCTTCACCTAAAATGAGTATTCTTGGAAGTTCTAGTCCACGATTCATTTTGTTTTTAGGGTGAAGCAACACAGGCTTATGGAAGTTTAAGGAGCCAACACTTCAGATGAAATATTTCATGTGTGAAATTCAAAACGAAACCAAGCCGACCTTGGTTTTCTGACGACAAACAGAAAGCTACCTGCCAGCAAGATGGAGGAGAGGGCCTCCATTTCAGGCCCAGCAGTGGGTATCGGTGAACCTTCCCCCAGGTGTGTGAGTAACAGAAAGAGCTGAGGCTCCTCTTTGGCAGCCAGTTTGAGGAAAGATTATCTTGACAAATTGGATAAACATCTTGTGTGTGACAGGATGCTGATGGAGGGTCCACCCCCCCCCCCACCCCCACCCCCCCCCCCCCCCCACACACACACACACACACATACACGCACACACCTGGGATGGTTGGTTTGTTTAGCCACAGACCGTGTGTGTATTTGCGTGTGTGTGTGTGTGTGTGTGTGTGTGTGTGTGTGTGTGTGTGTGTGTGTGTGTGTGTGTGTGTGAGAGAACCCAGCCTTAAGGCAGGTAACAACAGGTCTCCCTCCTCAAACAGAGCATGCAGGTTCTCAGGTGTGTCTGCCTGCTCTGCTTCAAATACTCTGCCGCTTCACTCTGTGCATGTTTGTGTGTTTAGAACGTCGCTCAATAGAAAGTTTAAAGTGACCTCATTGGTGTTTTCGTCTTACATAAGTTTGCCGTCATTTTCTCATGCTAGCTCTGCAGTGAATTCTGTGTGTAGCTGTAAATCACTCCTTAATGCCACGTGGATTTGAGGTGTTTTAGCCTCCTATGAATGATATGATACAGTATAACATTCCTCTTGTTTTGTGTTTGTAGGTGTGGTCATGAATTTTATGACTGGATGATGATTCAATGGTAATGATAGGGGCCGTTTCAGATATTTACTAGTTAATAGGGCTATTATTTAATCTGTGTAAACTGGATACTGTCTTTTGTTGTTTAGGAGGAGTTTTATGAAAATAAACCTGATGATGTCATAAAAAATAACTGGTTTATACTTAATGGCTACCATTTTATTAGTAACATTGTTTGGCATTTAGCCTTCATTTCATAGTTTAAAGTGCAGAGACAGGTAGGAATCGCGAGTATAGCATGTAACAAATGGCTGTAGCCAGAGTTAAACACTAATGTTGTAACTTAACCAGGGACATACACATACACACTATAGATTTCTAGCTGTAAGACTGAGTTATAAACTGGGGCATAGAGATAGATGTGTCAAAAGAAGGAAATGACTGAGACCGGACAACCCAGTCTTTTTTTAGTGTTAACTAGATGTCCCAACTTTGTAGAAACGTTCAAGTGCTCCTCTTAAAGTTCACTATGACAACTTACTGTTTCTCCATGATATATTTTTGTAGTTCTCGTAGGCCAGCTGAAATAAATAACCATGTCTGTAAATCCCACCTCCATACAGACAGGTGACACATTAAAGGAGAAGCATGAACCTTTGACCCCTACACTGAGGGGATCTGGTGGCTCTGATATATTGTTGGGGTATTTTGCTGCCATGGTTTCAGTCCACTTGTTCTGGGTGATCACTTTTATACTATAATAAAACATTTCTATCTTGATGGGAGTGGTCTCTACTGGGATGACAGTTCAACCATCCATGAAAAGGATGTGAATCATATGCTATGGCCTCACAATCACCAGATCTCAGCCTAAATTAACTCCTGTGGGAGATTTTGGACTGACTTGTTAGAGTCCTCCTCAACCATCATCAAAACACAAAACTAGGGAAAATCTTTTCGAAGAATGATGTTTGATTTCTGCAGTAGAGGTCAGACACTATGGAATCAATGCCAAGGAGCAGTGAAGCTGTTCTGGCAGCACATGGTGGCCCAGCACCTTATTAAAATACTTTATGTGGGTTTTTCCTTTAATTTGTCACCCATTTCTATATAATATATATATTTATATACATATGTAAAACTCTGGAGTCAAGGAAAGGTTAGTATATCCACCCCCACCCTCTTTTAGTCTCATTCTGATGGGTCCATCTCTTTTTAAATCCAGGATTTGGCGATTCCTTATCAAGCTCCCTCTCTTCTTCTATCTTTCTGTCGTTCCATTTCCTCTCTGCTCCGCAGGGGGTTCACAGCTCTCACATTTGGGGGATTTTCAGAGCCACTTTTGTCTTAATTAAACCAACAGCCGAGTCACAAGAACAGAGAAATGACTGTGATGAGGACAGGGACACTGAAAACACTTCTATATGTGTGTGTGTGTGTGTGTGTGTGTGTGTGTGGTGGGGGGGGGGGGGGGGGGGGCCACAGAGAGGTCACTGGCTTTACTGTTAGCATCACAGTGCCATGCCTGATTCCCTTATATTCACACTTTCCATTTAGCCAAGGCTCTTATCCAGAGTGACATAAAATAAGTAAAAGCCAATATTACATCTCCTCATCGTGGCTGGTAGCAGAGTATAGAAATACTACAAAGCACCACATGACCAGCAGAAGCAGCAGGATGGTGGCTTTAGCTGGATACTCTGTGAAGTAATAATCTGAGTTTCAAATGATTTAATGTCGTCCTTGATCATGAAAACTTTTACATTTTAATTTCCTATTCTCAACTAAAATGAGCTTTGCTGGCATGAGACACAACAGCATTTGCCGCCAAAAGAAAACATAACAATGCATGAGGAGTATTAATAGTAACAGAAATTTAAATCAATACCACAAATGCAACAAACATTAGCAGTTCTTAAAACCTGCTGGTTCTTGTTGTCAGAGGATTATGCAGCTGCTGCTCACGCTCTGACAAACTCTGAAAGAAACTTTGGGAAAGCTGCAACCATTCTGTTTTCTGATTACTGCCATTCTCCCATCTGGCTGAAGCTTCTATTTTAAAGTGAAACAACAACAAATCTTCTATTTAGCCATGAGTACACGTGCTAATGATGCCCATGCTAGCGTACAAGTTAACCAACGTGCCAAGTACAAGCTAAATGAGATAGTGGAGTAAAATGGGGGTTGTTTGAGACCCGAATGAACAGAAAAACAACAAAAGCATCACCTCACTGGAAACTGCAAAAACCTAAAAGAAAACAATGCATACTACCTGTCAGTCTGCAGCAGGCAGCAAAGCTATACAACATATATAAAACTTAAATTGTTTGGTCAGACTTAAAACAACAGGACATAAATTCTGATGCAGAATTTTTCAACTTTAGAAATTGTGCAGGGATGCATATTGGGACTCAAGTGTAGGGTCAAAGTGTGTATCAACATCGGCTTATAAGCGAGGATTTTAGCATGAGGTAGATCAAAAAAATCAGATAATTTCATATAGTATCATGAGCAGCAACAGCAGTTACACAAACTGGGTAGTTGTAATATCAGCAGCATTAAGAGTGACAAAAAAGACCCTCTAAAAACAAACCTCATCCTCAAGCATCATTGACAAAGATATGACCGTTTAAGATCAGTGTTATGCTCTCCATGTCCATGAGTAAATAAGGGTCTTCTTTTGTCACTCTTAATGCTACTGCTATTACAATACAAGAGTACATGAGGGTTCACTCAGGTCTGTGAGGCCCAAATGTCATAATCTCCCCAAGTTCACAGGAGTTTGTGTAGACCCTCCACAGGTGTCTACGTTCAGTCCAAACTTTGTGTCTGTGCAAAGAGGTGGCACAGAAACAATGTTGCGAGGAAAATAATGAGTACGGTCAGCAGTAATCTGCATGTGCAGAATTCATTAACATGAATATAAATAAATGATTTACCGCTCAGGTATGCAACCTAGTGGTTCTAGCAGAATCCAAGTTGACTAGAAAGTTGTATAGGGACACTGTTATTCTTCCTGAATCCACGAGAGTTCCCTAGAAACTGTGAGACACAAGTTTGTAACTTCACCAAGTTCAGGAGAGTCCACACTGCCCAAACTTTGTGTACTTGCATGAATATTCTACAGGAGAGATTGTGGGAATGTGAAGCAGCAGCATGTTAGCATGGAGTAAACAGATGCTGACCTAATGTCTATGTATGGGATGGAGTGCTACCAGCTGGCCCCAGGCAGACTAGTTGTATAATAGCATCCATCTATTATCTATACTCTGCCTAATCCTCATTAGGGCTGCGGGGGGCTGGAGTCTATCCCAGCTGACTTAGGGTGAAGGAAGGGGACACCCTGGACAGGTCACCAGTCTATCACAGGACTACATATAGAGACAAACAATCACACTCACATTCACACCTACAGACAATTTAGAGTTACTAATTAACCTCAGCATGTTTTTGGACTGTGGGAGGAAGCCAGAGCATCCAGAGAAAACCCACGCATGCACAGGGAGAACATGCAAACTCCATGCAGAAAGATCCCAGGAAGGCCGGGATGCAAACTGGGGATCTTCTAGCTGCAAGGCGAAAGTGCTAACCACCAAGCCACTGTGCAGCCCTGGATAATAACAACTACATGTAATATTAAGGCTTAAGAGGACACTGGAAAGTCTGATTTGCAACAGCAGGACAGCAAGGCTGAAGTGTTTGATTTGATGTTTTTGTGAGAGAGTTTGAAACTTTGTTACCCAAACTGTAGGACAAAAGCTGAATTACCCACATTAAGAGCAGGTTAACAACCGCCACAAGCGCCAACAAACCAAAACAACCACCATCAACCAGCCAGACTGGTACAGGGAGGCTGTGTAACCTGGTTGATAACAGAATCCAGTTTTGTGGCTACACTGAGTCAACCACAGACATGGAGACAGATTCTACTCCCAGACAACACCCATCAACATTACAACACATAGGATCACAGATGACAAGCAGAGTAGATAATATACAGGAAAGGTTTTATTTTAATTTTCCAAGAGTAGAATCTTGTTTCCAGAATGTGCAGCGTACTGATGGCACACCATTGCAAATGAAACCCAGTTTATTGTTCAAATATAACATTTATAATGAGAGAGAAAGTTGAGTTGTTTCACACTGGATTGTGTGTTCAAGTCAGTGGAGGTTACAGAGTGGTGGTGATAGTCACTAACAGACCACAGAAAGGAATTCTCTTCACTGAAATACAACGCTCACTAGTTCTGGTTTTGGCAAACAGTGATGAATGAGGACCCTCAACACACACACACACACACACACACACACACACACACACACACACACACACACACACACACACACACACACACACACACACACGTAGTGGCCACTCTGTGTGCTACTCTCACTTACACACAAACACACACACACTAAATAATACCGCTGTTGTCAAAACCTCTTCAATACAATGTTGCCTGTCTGTGCTTTACTAAAAATACTCTGAGCAAACAAGTTATAGTGTGTCTGGGCCGCTGATCAACCAACAAAGAGCGTGTGGAAGGAGAGGAGAGGGAGAAAGTGTGAGAATGATGAGAGGAGATAAATCACGACAAAATGCTACATAAAAAGGGCAAAGGGAGACAGGAGATAAATGAGTAGATAAGAGAGCAGAGCTGGAGAGAGCAGAGTCATGACGAGGCAGAAAACTGAAACCTCTGTAAGTCTGTGCTGCACTCTACATCTCTTGTTCAAATGATTTTTAACCTTACCCAAAATACAGAAATATGTAGTGCTTTGATGGTAAAGCATCATTCTTACATATTCTACCGTTTTCTTGCTCGAATGAATCATCAAAATAGATCCGACGTGAAGGCAGTTCTATTGTAACTGAGGACGACTACGTGCATTTGAACTTCTGCTTTGTGTTGGTCCTTCTGTTTTTGAGTAAACTTCTATGTGCAACCAAAGTCTTTGGTCTGCAGTACTGTTTATTTAGTCTCAGTTATTAATTTAAGCTTAGACTGTTATATCTTCGTTTTGAATACAACTTGACATTGCTGTTTTGGTGATGTGTTGATTGATTGTTGATGTGTAGACAGTGAAACCTGCTTGAGTCTTATCATCTTATCACACGTCCTTTCTTGATTCATCATGCCCTTATCATGTCACTCTGCAACTAACAAGCCAAATGTTTGCTTCCTGTTTATTTCAGCACATTCATGCACAGTTTGTCTTCTCTTGTCATTTCTCAGTTCATACATCCTCGATTCCTTCCCTCGTCTTCTCTCCTCGCATCTTAGGAGGCAAGGAAGAGACGCGAGGAGAGAGGAGTCAAGGCATTTAACAAAACGAAACATCCTTGCCTTGGAGTTAAATATGACACAGCTGCATTGTCTGTCCATCGTTCTGTAAAACCAATCACTCTGTCAGATGAGCAGCCTTCATGAGAACTTATAGTACATATTTACTTATAGAAACAACTGACTCAGAATACAGCAAGGCTACAGCTTTGCATCTTTTGTGACGACGCAGTAGAATTTATTTCCAGGTCACGGGCAGGAGGATGGAGAAGACAAGGAGGGTCAAAATAGTAACATCAGTTGAGCTTTAAGGGAATAGTCATGTGATACGTGATTAAAGATTTGTCTGAGTGATCGGAGATTATTTTGAAAACAATTCAAAAAAGCTTGTTTGGATGAAGATAGTTTTTGTTTAAAAACATGATTTTAAAATGAAATTGTGTGGAAGTAGCCTAAGTGGAAGCCAGAACAGAATGAACAACTGACCAGCAAACCAAGACGGGGATATTATACACTTTAGGATTGTTTTTTTGATGCTTGAATGACAGGAGGCTTATTTAGCTTGTTGCTGCTGCATACTGAACTGCAGCTGCAGTTTCTTCTGGCATGACGTGGTGAGAATTGTACCAATATACACTACTGTTCAAAAGTTTGGGGTCACTTAGAAATGTCCTTATTTTTGAAAGAAAAGTGTTTTTTCAGTGAATATAACAATAAATGAATCAGAAATACAGTCTAGACATTGTTAATGTGGTAAATGACTAATTGATCGTGATAGAGGGCTGATTGATGATTAGAAAAGCCTTGTGCAAATCTGTTAGCACATGAATAAAAGTGTGAGTTTTCATGGAAAACATGAAATTGTCTGAGTGACCCCAAACTTTGGAGCAGTAGTGTATGTAATTGTTGTTTTGACTGCTATGGCTTAAATGTGTTTCAAACCTCAAGTAAAATGTTTTTTTTTTTTTTTTTTAGATATGAAAAAATGTATACGTATATTTTTAACTCTTCCTGTTTGCACATTGGCTGGACTGTAATCGTAAGTGCTTCAGTAGAAGGTAACTGGACTCATTTTCTGGTGTTTGAAAACATTTCATCTCTCATGCAAAATGCTTCTCCACTTCAAACTGTGTAGTAGGGAGTTCTAGGTTTTTATTCTCACCGCCAAAGCACATGACTCACGGTCCGTCCATGACCCAAGACTTCACATGACTATTCATACTTTGCTGTTCATGCTTTATGAGGGGGCTGATGAATACCTGGGACAGCCCACCAGCCAGAAGGGACTGAGGAAGCCGAAATGAATGAAAGGTGAAACATCTTCAAGAACCAGAAGTCCAGCAGCTTTCCACTGAACTTGCTTAGCACCAGGATCATATCAGATTTTCCAATTAGAGTGAGACACTTTAAACTCACACAGGTGGGTTTTCAGCTCAGTTTGTGTCCACTTTCCTATTTTCTTGTCTTTGCTATAGAAGATTTGGCCTCACATTCAGATTGAATGCATCAACAATCTGGTCAACCTTTCAGTTGTTGAAGCTGTTGTTAGTGTCTAGTCTTCCACTGTTTTCTTCATGTTCAAATATGGTTACACATGAACAATATCAATGATATGACCTTTGATATGAACATTGCTGACAGATGTTCTTTATAAAAGTGTTTCTAGGGTTTAGTCTTGGCATACAGAAACAGCCAACTCTGATCATATGAGCCGTCTGAAGCTAGCGGACAAGATAGTTCTGAGTTGAGTTCAGCAGGACCGTGGTATTGGGTATGTTTTTCCCTTGTGGCACTGCAGGGCTAATTTACAGCTTACACACAGGAAATGACCTTAATCCCCTGAGCTTCCCCTAATCTGCAAACTCTTTCTGTTCTTCATGCTCCAAATGATTGGGCAGCACACATAACCTCATACACCCACAGTCCTGAGCTGCTCACTGGTCAATGGCAGAGGAGATCCTGTTCAAGGTGATTAAGCCTTCTCTTCAAGATAACAAAGAAATAATCCAGAAAACAGACGATGAAATCTTACAAGCTGTACGGCTGCTGTTTAACCTCCATGTGTTAAGTGGACAGACAGCAGAGGGGTCATAAATATTCATCTTCCTATCAGTTGGTGTGAATTTTCCAGCACCTCGCTGCATCTCCAGGAACCTTTGCAGGTTTGCGACTGAGACAGTACTTGGTACTGTTTTGCAGGAGTGGAGGAGAGGTCATCCTGTGTATTAGGCTTCACCGGAAAACCATACTTCTAAAAAAATAAAACAAAACAAAAAAAAGCCCTGTAAATCTGTGCCAGCTGATTTTTCAGATGTGTGCCGCCTCACCTTGGTGATGATATGGAGGATGCAGTTAGGGCCAACAACACTTAGCTCTGAGTGCTGCCAAGGTACACGGCGTCCTCCTGTGAAATGCCTTTCTGCCCGTTTCTAAGTGGTTAATGCGGTGTCTGTTGCCAAGGCAACACAGCACCCGCCGAAATGATGTTTTAGATTTTTGGCAGCACCTAACATTCATTTTGACCAAATAAAGCGTAAACTTGCACACAAATATTTGCAGCGAAGCAGTTGGACTTTTCATTTAGGCACCCCTCACTGAGATGTGACACCATAACACACACCTTGCTATTATGGCTAGTCATGTGATACCAGCACTCATCTCAGGTATTATGCCCATTACAGCATTTTCACACTTCAGCTAATATTTTGTAATGGGCAAATGTGCTTTTAAATTACAATAAATTCCTCCCGGCTGGCACAAAATCAAGACAAATTTGTGAAAATCCCCTTTTTTGTGTAATACCACTCAAGTACTTGGCCGTGGTCCCAGTATGTGGCTGTCTGGGTCCTGCATGGGTTAGGCAAGCAGAGGCTGCATGATGTGAGAGCTGGACTCTAGATGGATGGAGCTCTGCCATCTAATCATTTTATCCTTTTCCCTATTGTTTTTCTATCTTTCTCTCTTTATATGATTTCGCCAGAGAGAAACCAAACTGACTTTACTTTCCGACCTTATATTTTTGGATTCGTTGGTATAATCTAAATTTGTTGCTGCTCTTTCAATATGTTCATTAAAAACAGCACACAGTTTCGGGTTTAATGAAGTTTAATAAAAATGTGCAGGTTTTACAAAAGCAGCGAATAGTACAGTTTTCATATGTTATGTTGTCGATAACCCACAAATGACACCCAGATAATTTCATGTTTTCCATGAAAACTCACACTTTTATTCATGTGTTAACATAATTGCACAAAGGTTTTCTAGTCATCAATTAGCCTTTCAATACCATTAGCTAACACAATGTAGCATTAGAACACAGGAGTGATGGTTGCTGGAAATGTTCCTCTGTACCTCTATGTAGATATTCCATTAAACATCAGCCGTTTCCAGCTAGAATAGTCATTTAGCACATTAACAATGTCTAGACTGTATTTCTGATTCATTTAATGTCGTCTTCATTGATATTTCTAAATGACCCCAAACATTTGAATGGTAGTATATGTGGAAAAAAAAAAAAAGCAAATATTGTAAAGATATATATGTGCTGCAAATGTTTCAAAATCAGATGTGCACATGGATGGTGAATGTGATGAAAACTGAGAATAATGAGCCCCACATACTGTACGCCGCTGCATCAAAAGGGGATCCGATGACTGTGACAAAAGCCATCCGAGGAAAAGGCCAGACGCTGGAGATGTCTGCAGACGGGAGGAAAAACAGAGAGACAGACATGACTGTGAGTTCCTTGTTGTTGTGACGAGGAGAAAAGAGTCTTGTCTGCTGTTGTCTCTCACACTGGGACTGCATTGTGTTTTGTGTTTGTGACAATCAATGCCATCAACTCTAGTCGCTGCCTGCACTTCATTAGGACTCTGATCTGTTGCTCATTCAGCAAGGAGTGAAGAAGAGCACAGTCTGATGTCCTGACATGATGTGCAGACACACTAGTTTACACTTCATCACAGGGACATGAGAGAATAAGTGACACGACGTTATTCAGAGGAGATGAGCAGAGTTGAATAGATTGAAATGAGATGGACGAAATGATGAAAATGAATGAAATGTGGTGAGACTGGACGAGGTGGAAGGAGATTAACAAATCAGACAAGAGGTAACATGATACAACATGGAAGCTTTATTTCAAGCACAGTTAGAACTCATTAGCTTGTGTTTTGTTTTTAAAAAGTACATTTTGTATACTCGCCTTTGTGAGAAGAGTTTTAAAAATGAGATGTGTGTCATCATTGTCTGGAGTCATGTGATTTGGAGAGCTGTGGCTGAGTGTGTGGCACTGATTCACTCTGTTGGCACAATTCAGCCTTTTTCAAAGGAGAAACTAATGATTTACACACACTTACACATTTATCAGTCAATTGAGCAGGCATATTTGTCTGTGTTTTTGGAACATTACTGCTAGAAATCATGTCTAAAGTTACATCATTAGTCTCTAATCTCTTACTGTTCAGTTTCACCTTTATGAGAAGAGAAAAGTTCAAACCCTAGAATCTAAATAGCGACTCTGTTCTGTAAACACTGCGTTCTGCATTGGCATAGAATAGCATCTGCACATGATTTGGCAGCTAAGTTATAGTTTTTACCTGTCCATAGAACTTTCACAATATCAGATTTTCATTACATGATTATTGTGGCCCAATTAATTTACAGTAACAGATATTTTTACTGAATCTATAGAATTTTTGGAAAAAAAATGCAAACTTGTGTATGTAGGGAGGTGGAGACACTCTGTAACCACAACTATACCATATGTTTTTACACTGCTGGAGTGTCAGCCTTGTAGTTATTATAGTATTATTGATACAATACCAGTATTTCCTTTATAAATATCATAGTCATTGCCAAAGCCAGCTGATCATGACAAACTCATGCTGTGCCACTCGCTATTATTCAAACCCACAGAACTGTATTAGATATTATAGCGAGATAAAAATACAAACAGGTCCCTCATTAAAACAGAGGATCTCCTTTAAATATGTCATATCATTTTACAAAAACTAATTTTAATGATCTGTATTTCACAGTTTATTTGCAGCGTTTAAATGCTTAAAGGTGAACAGAAAATGCTACCAGGAATCTGAGTGGTGTTACGACCGCTAGTGTCACGTATATTTCCTCAAATTACACAGTAAATGCGTGAAATAAATTACAGAAATACCACAGTTCAGCTCCTCATTTTTATACTGAAAAGGTCTCATTTAGGTATTAAAGCCCAGAGAAGTTTATATGCCCATACTGCTCAAAACAAACTTGGATTCTTTGGAAATGTACTATTGAGGTGCTTTTGTGCCAATTACACACACATTACATTTTAGGGAAACGTGTACTTATACCGTACATCAGCTCTCTTTTCAGTTACATGTAAACATGTAAAGTCATAGACAACACAGTACCTGGTGCTTGAATGTGTTACTCATTGTCATACAGCTCCAGCTACTACATATACAGTAGATGACATTAACAGGCAGTATTTATAATACATTAGCAGAGAAGTTTCTCTGGATTACTGTAACCTGTCTGTCCACCTGCCTGTCTCCCTCCCACATCCTAACAGATAATTAGCAGAAGTCTCCTTCAAGGGTGAAATCAATTTTTTGATGTTATGGCAGCGAGACAGAAACGGAGAGAGAGAGTAGTGAGAGAGACAGATGCCTTCTCACTGACCTTATAGCTGAACTGTAATAATGTTAAACCATTTCTCTCTGTTTCATTCTAGTGTGTGTGTGTGTGTGTGTGTGTGTGTGTGTGTGTGTGTGTGTGTGTGTGTGTGTGTGTGTGTGTGTGAGGTGGGGGATGAGATGAAGAGTGTCTTCCAGAGGGCTTAGGGGCATTTCATAATGTTAAAGGGGAAGGTTTTCAATTACAGTGAGTTTGAGTGTGTGTGTGTTCGCATGACAAACCTCTGAGCCACCTACACCTCCCTGCCACTCGCTGCCACACACACACACACACACACACACACACACACACACACACACACACACACACACACACACACACTAACACGCTGTCTTTACTGCTGTAACTGACAGGATAATGCACCACACTGTTTGTTTTTCCTTTCAGTGCTACATGAGATGTGAGAAGTCGGAGACATCAGTGTGATTACAGTAAACAGGAGATCACCAAGATGCTATCATCTAGTCTGTGTGTTACATTCGGTGTCACCAGGTCGGATATGTAAGAATAGAATATCTCATTTTTTATGGAACGATGGTTGCTTATGCATATTATAAAAGTTAATATGTTTTATCCCCAACTTCTTCTGATGCCCACCTGTAAATCCCAATGAAAAAAAATCCACAATACCCATAAAAGATCCATTAGATTAATTAAAAAAACATCAAAATGTACTAGATAATAACCCTTCATTAAAATATCAACAAAAAGCAATGTTCAATTGTGTCATCAGACCAGCAAAAAACAAAGAATAATCATACAGTCTGTGTGTGAGACAGTAGAGTGGCAGCATCTAGTGTGTGTGAAGCTTGTTCAATCAAACCTGCACCAGAGAAACATCCAACAGATGTTTGGACGTTCAAATCTGACGCCCCAACAGATGCCGATTGCTATAAAGGATTACCTGACTGAACTTTACCAAACATATGTTGATGTCAATTTTTTTTTACAATGTTTATGTTTTTAAGTATACATGTAGAAACAATTTAAATGGAAGAAAATGTTTCAGACAGAAATGCATGTTCCAGGCAAACCAAATCACCAAACCAAACCAAACCAAACCAATCCAAGCCAAACCAAACCAAAAATGTTTGATGCACTCATAATGTATTTCTATGGACATTTCAAAAATTTCAAAGGTGGACTAAGCGGTGGACTGTATATAAAAGTATATATAAGATGAACTAAGCGTCCAGATCAGAAAAAGTGAAGCCAATACAGAAGTCATATAGCTTCATTCTTTCTAACAGCCAGCAGGGGGCGACTCCTCCAGTTACACAAAGAAGTCAGATTCAATCAAAGTTTCAGAAGAAAATAATCCTACTTCTCTCCTGATTTGTGACATCAGTAAACAATTTCCCAGTGAGTTTAAGGGCTCAATTGCTAGTTTCAAGCTTCCTTCATTACAGCATGACGTTCATCTTGTAAATTATGGTTCCATTTGGAATAAAATATATAATAAAGCAGGGCCTCCACACCATTTGCTCATAATGTCTGGTGTCAAAACACCAACATGAAGATGATCAAAGGCTCCTGAACAGCCATCCACAAACCATGGGTGCCATCTTTTACATAGAGTGTATTGAAAAATATAGTAAGGTAGTAAGCATTACTACCGAACAGCTGTTACTACCACACTACTGAGAAATATAATGAAAGTAGGAATGCCATGTGTAGCACAGCTGCCCAACACTGTTCATGCACACACCACTAAAAGAATGCAGCTATAAGCAGCAGGTCTTGGTAATTATGTCTTAATGCATCTTTCATGTGTTTGCTGCTTTCATACCTGGACTTAGAGCTGCTGTCCACTTGGATGCCATCATCTAAGACACGCATTAATGGACGGTGTGAACAAGGGCTGTTAATGTTACACAACCTCTGATAGGTGAGCTGATCTAATACAACACATAGAGCGTGTTGTTTTTGACATGGGAGAGTGAATTTGCATCCAGTTTGCTGCCAGAAGTCAACATCACTTTGTTTTCATGGTAACAGTCATTCCCAAGCCTTGACCGATTATGTTTACACTTGATAAAACCTAAACCAACTGTGTTATAATCTTCTGTAACAGTCACATATTATTTAAATGGATTTTGTATCAGGGTTGCACGGTGGTGCAGTGGTTAGCACTTTCGCCTTACCGGTTCGCGTCTCCACCTTCCCAGGACCTTTCTTCATTGGAGTTTGCATGTTCTACCTGTCCATGTGTGGGTTCTGTCTGGGTTCTCCGGCTTCTTCCCACAGTCCAAAAACATCCATCCATCCATCCATCCATTATCTATACACCGCTTAATCCTCACTAGGGTCGTGGGGGGGGCTGGAGTCTATCCCAGCTGACTCGGGCGAAGGCAGGGGACACCCTGGACAGATCACCAGTCTGTCGCAGGGCTACATACAAAGACGAACAAGCACTCTCACATTCACACCTACGGGCAATTTAGAATAATCAATTAACCTCAGCATGTTTTTGGACTGTGGGAGGAAGCCAGAGTACCCGGAGAAAACCCACGCATGCACAGGGAGAACATGCAAACTCCATGCAGAAAGATCCCGGGAAAGCCGGGACGCGAACCAGGGATCTTCTTGCTGCAAGGCGAAAGTGCTAACCACTACACCACTGTGCAGCCCTTTGTCCAAAAACATGCTGAGGTTAATTGGTGATTCTAAATTGTCCATAGTTGTGAATGTGAGTGTGATTGTTTGTCTCTATATGTAGCCCTGTGATGGACTGGTAACTTGTCCAAGGTGTCCCCTCCCTTCACTGTAAGTTGGCTGGGATAAAGTCCAGCCCCCCCACGACCCTAATGAGAATTAAGTGGTGTATAGATGATGGATGGATGGATTTTGTATCACCTGAGGGTAGCAGTTCCGATCAGAATGCAGAATATTTTGATGCTTGGTGGGACCTGTTAGCTTTCTAGCACTAAACGAGAATAATTTGCTAGTTTCACTTTCTGAAACTACAAAAGTTAGTCCAACCGACAAACAAAGAGGAGAATTATGGAGAAAACAATAACCTTCTAACTGCTACATGTCACTCCTGCAGAAACACTCCCAGTCATTTGATGACGGGGGCTTGTTTAGATGCAATATGTGAAGCACTGAAACAGAATACAGAAATGTAGTGACAAAAACAATGAGGATTCTAGACTAAAACTGAGACTGTTGAGGAAAATTCGGCCTGAATTTCATTGTCATTTGTACTGCTGATCAGATTTTTGCGTTTGCTGCTGAAGTACTTGTTAAGTTGGGAATTCAAACAATTCGACATGTTTTTTTTTTGCTTGTGGCTCTTTGTTGCATTTGTCATTAATGTGTAAAGCCTTCAGTGTTTCAGTTATCAACAGTGTGCATATTATTGATCCGGGTGCTGCTGCATACAGTTGACCTTAAAGAGATAAATGGATGCTGAGGAATTTGGCTCCTTGTAATTCTTTCACCAGCATCAACCTTCAGCATCTTTCTAAAAAAGTCCACAAAACCTGCTGAGCCACATTCCTCAGTGCTGACAGATTTTCCTGAGTTTACCAGACGTCTTCTGCAGGAGCCAAATAAAACAAAATGGTAAGAAAATGCATATATGTGAGGTACAGATAACTTTCCTCAGTTCAAGTATTGATTGTAAAGAAGAGATGTTTGAATTATCTCATTTATTACTAATGCAGCCAATGGCCCAGCAGAAATAATGACACATCGAAGAAAAGATACAAACTTAAAAACAGATGAATTATGCTACTACAAATCTCCAGATGTACAGTTGCAGTCTGATGTGTTTTGCACAAAAAAAAAAAAAAGTATCCCTGTATTGTACTTGTACAAGATATGTCCCAGCTGGAGGCACAAACATAGTATTCAAGGTCCTTCAAGGCAGATTTTTAGGGTTTCACAAGCAAATAGTTCTACAAAGTCAAGCTTCCTAGACGTTACGCACACTGATCTTTAGTGGCCAGGAAATATGTGTGCATTTTATTTTATAATCCTAGACATACACTAACGTTCAAAAGTTTGGGGTCACACAGGCAATTTCATGTTTTCCATGAAAACTCACACTTTTATTCATGTGCTATCATACTTGCACAAGGGTTTTCTAATCATTAATTAGTCTTTCAACACCATTAGCTAACACAATGTAGCATTAGAACACAGGAGTGATGGTTGCTGGAAATGTTCCTCTGTACCTCTATGGAGATATTCCATTAAAAATCAGCTGTTTCCAGCTACAATAATCATTTACCACATTAACAATGTCTAGACTGGATTTATAATTCATTTAATGGCATCTTCAATGAAAAAAAATGCTTTTCTTTCAAAAATAAGGACATTTATTTCTAAGTGACCCCAAACTTCTGAATGCTAGTGTATATATGGATTACATGTCTCCATGTTTCTTTCATTTGAAAATATATTTAGATTTGTTCTGTCAGTCTGTTTGTGTTTTTTCTGTTGTAGTTCACATTGTGTGGATTTCAAACATGAGACAAATATATTATGACTGAAATTCACATTTTTGTGGCATGTTTGAAGTGTAATAGTGGACCTCTGAAGGTCCTGAAGAAGAGAAACACCATAGTAATAATTAGAACAACGTCAGTAATTAAGGGTGTAGCCACCTCAAGAGACAGGTGAGTGCTGTCATGTCATGAGTGCTCCCAGAGACATTTGCTCAGTTTTAGATTAACCAGGATTTAGATTAGATAGATTTATGCTCACAGCCACCACACTGAGCTTTAGATCTCCTCTACAGGACGCCTACAGGTGACATCATGGAGGGTTCAGTGTTGTAGATTGATCATTGTCGATGGCTTTTACTCTCAGCTGCTGCTGTAAATGGTCCACTGTTATGGTAACTGTAGGCTGTGCATGAACGGTCCCTGCACTCTTCAGAAAGAGGAGTGTAAGGACTGTATTCAGCTGAAATCTTAAATAAGAATTCTGTCACCCATACAGCACTGTCAATTTTGCTAACAAAAACCACTACAAAACATGGTCATTTACTGCTGTTTTTGTTCAGAATGAGAATGAAGCTTGTACTTTTTTAAAATGAAAACTATAATGAAATGTATCGCAAGTGCTGTAAAATAAGCCAAATTTCAATCAGTCAGTCAATAATCAGTCAAATCATTGAAAAGGTAAATACAACTATTTTTCCTAGACAGTTTTAAGACAGACCAACATGTGCAGAGGTTGTGATAGAACAACCTGTGTGTACAAAGCAAAGACTTGGAAAATGTTGTACTTTCATATTAAAGAGCTGTAGATGTAACTGTAGCCACTGTGCTCTGCAAAATGTAAAACAGCAGCTGAATGTCACTTCTTTTAGATCTCTGTGTCTGTAACATACTGCACACATTTAATCTCACCTACAATATCTGTGGTGATACAAAGTCCAGCTGGGATTTTGACAAAAATAATACATGCAAGTGCGGCCTTCACTCATTACTGTTGACATGACAAAGCTAATTATGTTAGAACTTTACTATTAAACAAACCCATTAATCTGCAAAAACTCCAAAAATTGATGGTTGTTTTTTTTTTTTTTTAAGTCAAGACAGTAACGTGACTTGCAGGTGAAGAAGTTCTTCCTTTTGATATGTTAAACTGATCTTAATCTTCTCTGAGACTTTCAGATTAAATTTCAATGCTTCTTCAGTGAGACAAAAAGAGCAACTGTAAGAATCAATAAAACTTTTCATTTCCATGTTTAGGAAAGTATTGTCACTGTGTGCTAAATAAACTTGAATGTAAAAAAGTTGTAATTTTTGCACAGAGCTAAGAATAAATGATGTTCAGCTGCTGTTTTACATTTTTATTTGAGTAATTACACGTTTGTCAAAACCAGCAGGTGGGATCCAGAGCAAGCCGCAGTAGTTTATGTGTGTTTGTATTGGTTGGGTGCATTTGTGTTTTTCCATCAGGAACAATGATTTTGCTTGTGTTGGTGACAGCTTGACCTCTCTCTCTCTCTCATACACACACACACACACACACACACACACACACACACACACACACACACACACACACACACACACACAGCGGATGGTTCCTGAATGGGGTTGGAGGTTAGCAGCCGGTTACACGTGACAAGTCATGGTTAATTCCAGCAACACAAAGGACGCTCTGGGCGCCAGCAAACACACTCTCCAACGCTCTCACACACCCCAGATAGATCATCCCATCATTCAACCGGCCCGCTGACTGAAGTGAAGATAATTAAATAAATAAAAATGATTAAGTTCGAGTCCTTCTCGTCCCTCTCACTGAGGTACAACAAGCTACAACTAAAATTGATTCGATTCGGTGTGTTCACAATACCTGGTGTTTGGACAACCTGTTATTACTCTGCAGTGCCCTTGATTTGTTCAACATCATAAAAACCAGATTTCTGTCAAGAGAAAAACGATTTTTACACACAGACAAAGAAACTCTGCTATAAGAATGTTCCATCTACACTACCAGTTAAATGTCTGGACACACCTTCTCATTCAGTGGTTTTTATTTCATTATTTTCTACATTGTAGATTAATACTGAAGGCATCAGAACTATAAAAGAAAGCATATGGAATTATGTTGTAAACATAAATGTGTTAGTCTTCAGAATTAATCTATAATGTAGAAAATAATACAAATAAACAAAAGCATTGAATGAGAAGGCGTGTCTGAAGTTTTGACAGGTAGTGTGTATACTTGCTGAGGTTCTGTTGGGTTTTACAGTAGTTCTGATCAAGAAAAAAGGAAAATTCAGCAGTGCACCCTTTGATCCAGACTGGTTAAGCCCAAATGAAATTAAAATCAGGATTAAAACAGAATTAGATGCAATTTTTGTGCCATTTTTGCCAGTATTGGACAGTCACCAGTGAAATGGCTGACAGGAAACATGAGGTAACAGGGGAACATGACCTGTAGCACAGGAACCTGGCTGGAATCTACAAATGGATGTTTATATCAAGTTCTTCAGGGACTCCTTATGAGTTGTTTTAAACAGCATAGGTTGTCTGTTAATCACAGGGTTGGTGGTTCAGTTCCTTGTTCTCCACATGTCCTTCGTCAACCCCAATATGTTCCCAACAGTCAGTCTAACACCTTTTAGCTCACTGCTGTGATGTGTGTGTGTGTGTGTGTGTGTGTGTGTGAATGACTCAATCAGAGGCAATGGATAAACATGCTCCACTACATGTTAGCAGAGAAATACTGTACAGTCACTTCATGTAAAATATTAAACAGATCTGCTGCAGATATGGTTAAATCCTACTGCTGGTTAGTTAGCCTATGCTAACCAGGTCACCTGTTAAATCAGTAAACAGCATTTTAGCTACTTTTCAGACATCACTGTACTCTGTTCTTGACATGATTGGAAAGGTGGATCACCCATTACAGACCGTCATTTTTAATTTAGCCATCCCCATCTTGGTCTTTTAAAACAGGACATAATGAGCGAAGGGAAGCATTAACTGAGAGCTCAAGGACACCATGGTAACAACCTGTCAAGCACAGTCTGCTTTATTATCTATTTTGCATTAAGTGGGACCATCATTTTTCAAAATTAACCTGAATATATGTGTAAAAAGTTGTGAAACTAGTAAATGAACCCATAAACACATTTGGAAGTAGAATCATTTTCTCACTGACTTCTATACAGAGTTCTTCTCAGAGGAGTCTCATCCTGCTGGCTGGTAGAAAGAATGCAGGTTTAAAGGACTTCTACACTGGCCCACTTCTTTCTGTTTCTCTTCTGTTTCTTTATCGCTATAACGTACATCAGTGTGGTGCTGTTCATTGATAACTAGTATAGTTACACCACAGGGCCAAAGAGTGAAACCTTCCTGAACTGAACTGAACTGTTTCACATGTTTTCAGATGGGACTAATGGAACTATTTGCTCAGTACATCTGTCTGGGTTGCTGTCACATTTTTTTGTTATCAGGCTTCAATATCCTCCACATCTGTATGGTGTATAAACATACAGCAGAGTCATGAATACCCTCTGTGCCCTGAATAAACCCACTTTGTGTGTACTGAAAATTAGCAGTGCGTGTGCTTGGTCCAGTCAGAACCACATACATTTAGATTAAATTTTTATTATTGTTATTATATATTTATTTCTTCCAAAAACTTAACATAGAAATGACAACAAATGAATAAATTGTGAATAAATGCCTGACAAACAATTGTTGTATTTATGCTGTTAATGACTTCTTCTTTTCCTGTTTTTTTTTTTTTTTTTTTTTTTTAAATAAAAACTGTTAACATTGAGATATAACCTGTATATTGCTGTATATTTGTTGGTAGCTGCATATTGTAAGTTAATGGGGAACCTATAAATAATTAAAAATAAACAGTGCATATAATAACTATCATTGTGTTAGATATTTAAATCTTAACATCCTGTAATATAAAAGAGGAACAAGTTTGTGTTTCATTAGTTTGCAGCCGACAGTGAGACTAAAACCATTGTTACTGTGTGTGTGTGTGTGTGTGTGTGTGTGTGTTTGTCTGAGTGCTCTTCAGTTTATCGTGCTTCACTGATTAATCTGTCATCCATCACTATCAGCTCACCTCTGCCCCGCAAACAGAGACATCAGTGATGGATTATCCTGATTCGTATCAACAGACAACACCTAATCAATAAGGTTAAGCACACTGATGGGGCTCTAGAGTGTGGGCAAACAAATGTGTCCGTGTGCATATGGGTGCGTGTAGATGGGAGGAGGCAGAAGCTGGGCGGGGGCAGGGGTAGTTTGGTCTGATGTAACAGAGGCAGTTTCATCACCCGAGGCATCGAGGATGAGGAGGAGGAAGGCGAGAAGGGACAGAAGGGAAAGGAAGAGACATTAAGAGTCTAAAATGACCCTCACACACAAACGCGCGCGCACGCACGCACGCGCGCGCACGCACGCACGCACGCACGCACGCACGCACGCACGCACGCACACACACACACACACACACACACACACACACACACACACACACAGACAGACAGTGGGTGTCAGCTTCCATCAGCAGCCTGTACCACTGTGAGTTATGACCACAGCTATGCGATCATTTACACTCAGTGCTGCAGAGAGCCAGGGGCTACTGTTCTCTGTGTTTGTGTCTGCATATTTCGTGTCCGAATTCACAGCGCTGGCTTTAAGCATTCTTAAAGTTGTACACACCAGATATATGGAGGTGACAGACTTCATGCATGCCTTATATTTACTATCCAGCAGATAAATATTCTGTTTGGAACATAAATGAAAACACCAGAGACATCTTCCATTTAGACTCAAGGACAACCTTCAGTGAGGAAACCTAGTAAAGTACACAAGCCAATGAACTATTTATGGATTCTCTTTGAATTTAATTTCTATTCAAATGTTTGATGACATTTAATGTAAATCCTCCAAATATGTTAAAAGACTAAATAAAAAAAGTATCCAAAAATTCAGGTCCTCATGACCTGTAATAAATAACTTGTAGCTAGTTTGGTTATGATGCATTTTTGAGATCATTTAATTGTTTTGGAAAACAGCTTTTTGTAATCCATCAGTTTGTTCAAAAAAAGTAAAGTGTGAAACTAGGAGAGGAAATTATGATATGTGATGTTGGACTTTACACAAATTTGTAACTGGGACAAACTGTGTGGCCCGAAATCTGGACTAAAATTCTTAGAAAAGCACTTCTTCAAGCAAATTACACCAAACAGCTCAAAATAGCACCAGAGTTTCCTTTTTTACCTCTTTAATTCCACAATGACCCCCCAGGAAGATAGATGTTTTAAAAACCTTGAGAGGTATAATAAAATAGAAAAATACAGATTACACACAGAGAAAGCTTATTATTTACAGTGTCAGAACTCATGGTTGAGATTTTAGGTATGATTAATGTTACAGAACGCAATGCAAAAGTGAATAAACCCCAAATATTAAAAATACAAGACAGCCTGGAAGGCAAGCTTCAAAAACAACACGTTTTCATCTGCATTATTTCAAGGTATTTCTCTGACTGAATTTTCCCCCCAAACCTCAGAGAGCCGTCCAGCTGAAGCCTTCCTTTCACTTCACTGCAGGTCATTCCAGTTCAGATCGGTTCAGCTTGATTCAGTTTAATTCAGTTTTCTTCACCTGGAAATGGCTCACCCCCCCTGACAGCAGACTCCCATTTACTGTTGTGTGTGTGTGTGCATGTGTGTGCATGTGTGTGTGAAGTGTCAGCATCTTGTGCATCTCGTGTGCTCGGTCGTTGTTACTCCATCAGCCTCACCTGCAGGGAGAAACAGGGTTACTGTGTGTTATTCAGACTCAGGATCACACTCAAGGTCATGGTAAAGTAATAACTCCTACATAGTGTAATCACACTGATGTCATAGGAAAACCTCACATCTGCAGGAAGTCTGATTTTGAGGAATTATGAGGAAAAGGTCATTTTTATTTTGAAATTATCGGTCGAAAAACATACATTTGAAGAAAACAAAATCTCAAATGTATTGTGCTGACTGCTTGGGAGGATAATAAATGCTTAATTCAATCAATGACAGGAAAAATACCGTTATACACTGGTCTAGGTGCAGCATGGGGATGACACACACACACACACACACACACACACACACACACACACACACACACACACACACACACACACACACACACACACACACACACACACACACACACACACACACACACACACACACACACACACAAAAAAAAATTCAATCATGTCTGTGCTCCTGCCTGGAGGAACCCACTGTGGAAACCTCACTATAGTGGAAAATCACCTTTTCCATGTTATTTTACACAGCAGCACCAACAGTACACACACACACACACACACACACACACACACACACACACACACACACACACACACACACACACACACACACACACACTGAGAGAGAGAGAGAGAGTGTGTCGCTGCGTTTACATGAGGAACCAATAGATCAGATTTTTTTTAACTCTTTGTGGTGTAGATCTCACACCGTCATGCCTGTCTGTGCCAGAAGACTCGGCGAGGAATGTGATTTTTATTCAGGCTTGAAAAAAAATCTGAGCCTCAAAGAGTTAATATGATCTTGTGACAATAGAGGGTTTGGTGCTGTAGCACCTGACTGCCAACAGCTGCCTTCAGAAACCTGCAGATCACAATATCAGTGAAACCCATTATACAGATAAACTCACAGCTAAATGCTCATCTGGCTATGAGCTGAATCAGGAAGAATACAGAATGAGTGAGGATTTATGCTATATAGTTAATCTAACAGTGACTTAATGCAATATACTGTAAATGCATCTATTATTTATTACTCATCTTTCCTGCTGTTCCACTGATGCTCACAGTTTGTACAACCAAGGAATTTTCTCATTAACATAAAGAAGATTGCTTATGATTGTATAGGAAGCAGAAAAATAGTAATAATATTGCAATACTGAAAAGAACCTAATAGGTAAGATACAGAAAAGTTTTATGACATTCTGTGTTTTCCCTGCAGTCAACAAATCCCACATGTAGATGCAAACCAGCAATTAAGTGTAGCCAAAGCTCGATATTACAGTAAAGCTATTAAAATCAGTTAATCTTATCATATTTGTTAAAATAAACATATATACTGTGGTTTATTTTGATTCAATCTCCCTTACACTGTCCTCTGGCTGTAAATACATATAAGCATACCTAATGTGTGTTAATCTACAGCTGAAGATAAAAAAAAATGTCTCCAACAAAGCTGGCATCTCCTCCTGTTTGAGTAATGTTTGCTACAAACTACAGTGTCCAGCTTTTTAGAATACTATTCAGGCATCATACAAGATCACTACCAATATATATACACACATATTTAATGGCGCTTTTGGTTGCAATACATGAACTTGGGACTGAGTGCCACAGATAAAGTACAACAATCACTGAGAAACAGACTATATATTCTTTATTTCAGTCACTTCATGGGATTTTTTGACAAAAACAGAAATATAAAATATCATGATGCCCTAACCTTTCAAACGTTATGAAGGGAACAGTGCATGTGTTTAAATGCTGGTGACAGTTAACCCATTTTTTACTTCAGAGAGTTCAAAGCACCTTCAGGCTCTTTTTTTTCTACATAATTTCAAGGCTAAATCTAAATCTGAATCGAGAAAGAGAAACAATCACAAGCTACAAACTACTCAACAGGTTTCTGAAGCACATAAAGTGTGTTTAGTATCTATGCATTGTTTGGTTTACCCCTTATCCTGCACTGAAACAAGTATCCTATAAAGTCAGTGCGCTGAGGAGATGTAAAGCAGCAGAGTGTGGATCTCTGGCGTTCTGCTAATATTACAGACATTATAGAGCTCTGTGTTGTAATTCAATGTGTCAGAGAGGAGAGAAATAATGTGTTGAGCATCTCATCAAATCGCTCCGGCTTAAACGGCCTCTCTCCAGAGTGTGTTTAGGAAATTAAAGGCCAGGGATTTTTTTCATAATTGTCTAGTTTATCATTTTATTACAGCTAGCTTTCCTCTGATGGGCTCCCTTTATGATTTATCAAATACAATTACTGCGTGACTTATTTCAGGAGCCTCTCCATTGCTGAGGACCATTAATGTGTGTGTGTGAGTGTGTGTGTCTCAGCTCTGGTGTATTTAAATAGCATTAAGTAATTGGAAAAACAGGAAGAGAAGCTGGTAAGGCTAAATTGTCTTTATGGATTTATACCTCCATCCCCCCACTTTTGTCAGTCCTCCCCTCTTTCTCTTTTTCTCTGTTACTTCCCGGTAAATATTCAAAAAGCTTCTATTTTTAAGGTAAAATAAAGGAAAATCATGTTTTAACTGATACAGAGAAACTCATTTTAAATAGTTTCATTTTTTTCTCGCTGCTACAATATCTGTCTCGGAGAAGGGAGAGAAACACAGGGAGAGAAAAAAGGTTAATTCCATACGTTTGCCTTGCAGCTAATGAAGTGTAGGTGGCGTCCCAGTCAGCGCAGCTAATTGAACAGCAGAGATTACAGCAGACACGACTCCTGTGTGAAAAGAGGGCCATGTTCATTAGTCGTTGCCACATAATATTCATTCTCTGTAGAAATATGTAGATATCAATCTATGCAAAGAGCTGCTGGGATGATTTAAAAGCTCTCAACACGTTCTGTGGTAGCAGTAACTCAAACAATCCTCATTTGAAATGTTACTGGTGTCCAGGCCTTTGTTCATCTTCTACTTTTTGGTTTCCAAGTATAAAAAGTAAGTTTTGTTTCTTCATTCCTTATTATTTATGTCATATTGTTTTATTTTTCATATTTAAACTAAAATAGACTGTATTTCCAACATAACACTCAGAAATTGTCGCAGGATTCATGTGTGAAAGAATCTTTAGATCAAGTATCCATCACACCCTGAAAACCTGACATCATCATTGTATGAGTTGGGCTAAATATTACTGCTGCATATCTGTTCCACATTATATTTTGATATGTCTGCAGTGGCAGAAACAATTGACTTAAGAGAGCAATGCACCTTTACAGTCAGTGTTTTGATAGTTTTGCTAATTCACTGCGTTGTGCACAATAAGCTAGTTTAAGTTTTTACTGCACTCTGTGACAGACTGTGTGATATCAAGTGTTGAGGCATTTCAATAAATGCCTCGTCAACTATGGCTCTACACTGTGTGTAAATGCGTTTATGAAATTACAGACACTTCTCTACGTTGTATCAGCGATGTCTTCAACAAACTGTGGCCCTTGAGTTGGCATTTTATTCTACTAAAGATCCTGAAAACAGCAGAAAGAAATTGTGAAGCTGGCCAGGGAAAAGAAGATGCTGGTGAATTCCAGATAAATATTTCTTCTGGGTATAAGAGTGTGCAAGCTCAGTGAATTCTGCCCGATTTTTTGTTGTAGTGGGATTGTTTGGCGTAAAACTCGGGTTGTAGCAGCGGCCCTATAGTGAGAATTTTGCCCTAAATTTTGTCATGATTATGAGGTAGGTTGTCAGTCATGAAAAAGTGAAGTGAGCCATCAATGGATTTTTCTCACATACAAACTACCGTTCAAAAGTTTCTGGTCACTGAGACAATTTCATGTTTTCCATGAAAACTCACACTTTTATTCATGTGCTAACATAATTGCTCAAGGGTTTTCTAATCTTCAATTATCCTTTCAACACCATTAGCTAACACAATGTAGCATTAGAACACAGGAGTGATGGTTGCTGGAAATGTTCCTGTGTACCTCTATGTAGATATTCCATTAAAAATCAGCCGTTTCCAACTAGAATAGTCATTTACCACATTAACAATGTCTACACTGGATTTCTGATTCATTTAATGTGATCTTCATTGAAAAAAATGCTTTTCTGTCAAAAATAAGGACATTTCTAAGTGACCCCAAACTTTTGAACGACAGTGTAAATGAAACTTTTTCTGTTGTGTTCCTCTTCAGAAGTTCACTCCCCTCCCACCACACAAACCGATCATCTGTTATTAGTCATTATCAATGATGAGAGCAACGCCATCTTACACTTTAACGGGTATTTTGAATAGAAATAGTTGTCACTTGTATCTGTGCATGAATAAATTCATTTACAAATGATCGTTAAACTGAATTTGCGTGCTAAGAAAGATTAGATAATTCGGAGGAGCAACAGCACCTCTTGTGTACCTGTGGGTTTTGATGGATACCTCTGGGATTTCCCGTTATTGTTATGAATTTAATTTCTATCTTCACACCACATAACATTATTCCCTGCTACCCTTTTTATTTACTGATGTAGTTGGAGGTGAGGTGGAGGTATGTAATAACGTCTGGGAGCAGCCTGCTTTCAGCCTGACAGACCCAACAAGAGGAAGCATCTGCATCATCCCTCTATTGGAGTGGCAATTTTTTAAATGTCGCTTCAATATATACAGAATATTTTGTGGTGAAAACATGGCTAGGACCCTGGGTGGGCTGCTGACAGTCCATCTGGTTTCCTGATGCGGCGGTCGCTGCAAATGGAACTGAGCAGAAACGCAGCACGTCTTTATCAGGACAAAAACAAAACTCCTCTCTGCTTCTGTCACTTCTGTAACCCCACCGATCCCCCCCACTCCTCCCCACTCCTCCCCTCCCGCCTTCGGTTGCCTGTCCCTCTCAGTGGGACCCTCTCTCTCTCTCTCTCTCTCTCTCTCTCTCTCCTGGTCTCCCTGTGTGTCTCTACCTCTCTCGCCCCCTCCCTCGGGGCAGAAGTAAACCACGCCTTGAGGCCCTGCTCCCATTGTGTGTCCTCTGCTACTTCTGTTTGGGGCCTTTGTGTGCCGCTAATCAGCCGTGGGGCCATGCTCAGCCCCGAGTGTGTGTCTGCGAGTGTGCGTGTGTGTGTGTGTGTGTGTGTGTGTGTGTGTGTGTGTGTGTGTGTGTGTGTGTGTGTCTGTGTCCCTTGCCCTCATTACGTAGCCACACTGGGAGGCCAGCATGGGAAGTTTCTGCTGCACTATACACCTCCCTCCATCCCCCCTGCTCTCCTTCCCTCCCTCTAGCTGTCCATCACTCACTTCCTCCCCCTCTCATCTCATCACCCCAAGACTTAAAGCTACACTGGCCACAGTTCTGGAAGTAAAACTACACTTGCTTCAGCCTAAAGTGATGCTGCAGTGGAGAAGAGAATCCTGTTATCTCTGTTATACAGTTGTCATGGTTGCAGATAATTACTGAAATCATCATCAGGATTGTTTTGGTGTCAGAATGGTGTTATTTTCTCCCAGGAACTGATGGTCAGTTCAGAAGGTTTAGGTAGAATAAAGCAGGACTCTCTAACACACAGTAACAAGGCCATGACCTTACAGGATTTCAGTGCAAAAAGTGCAAAAATTCTCAGAAGTAGATGCTTCCTCTTACTGCGTTTTTAGGAAGATCGGTGTTTACTTGGTTTGCCCAGATCCTCAGCTGATATTTACACTTCTATTCAGTTCACTGTTATTATTAACCATTATCTGAAATAAATTGGAAATAGCAGCTGTCATTAAGTATCATAGTGAACAATATATGATTATGATTGTGTGCAACTGTTTTACATTCCCGTTCAAAAGTTTGGGGTCACTTAGAAATGTTTTTATTTTTGAAAGAAGTTTTTTCATGAAGATAACATTAAATGAATCAGAAATACAGTCTAAACATTGATAATGTGGTAAATGACTGTTCTAGCTGGAAACAGCTGATTTTTAATGGAATATCTACATAGGGGTACAGAGGAACATTTCCAGCAACCATCACTCCTGTGTTCTAATGCTACATTGTGTTAGCTAATGGTGTTGAAAGAGTAATTGATGATCAGAAAACCCTTGTGCAATTATGTTAGCACATGAATAAAAGTGTGAGTTTTTATGGAAAACATGAAGTTGTGTGGGTGACAATAGACTTTTGAATGGTGCAATATCTATGGCATGTATTGTCCGGTTACCACACCATGAAGGCACGCTACAGCTACTTTAATGTGTATCTTCGTAAATTCTCTATATAAATAGAATTATTAGTAATTTGATGGTGAATGACTCATTGAATTCCATCAAATCTTTAAATGTTTAAATGAGGTAACTAGTAATAAGACTGATGGATGATAGTGGTGATATTTCCAAGCTGTCTTAGATGTAAACAGTTTAAAGTGAGCTTGTGTGTTTAGGTTATTTTTATCATTTACATAGTTGTCATTGTATCATAATCATGCTTTAGTTTATTTTTTACGCTCAGGTCCGTTTCACTTTTTGCAATAAAAAATTCTACTTTGAGACAATAAAGGTATATTTGAGATGAAAATGTTTTCCTTTTTATATTGGGCTTGCTATCAGGAAGAAAGTCCAAAAAAAAACGATATCATTTCACACATCTTACTGTTTTTTTTGGCAGGTGATCTTTACAATAATTCAAGAGTAACAAAGACGTAGCGCCATAATGGAAAGTGAAGAAAAACTGACGGATCACCTCTTTAATAATTGAATCAATTTCACCGTTACTTAAATACATGAATAAGCTGGACTAAGTGAACTGTCCAGCGCTCTTTATTGCTCCCCTCAGTCACCTGCTGGGTGCCCCTTTACCCTGATCTTTCTCTCCCACTCCTCCTCCGCTTCACCTCCTCCTCATCTGTCCATCCCTTCTTTTCACTCTCTCTCTCTCCCACCAGTGTCACCCCTCCTCCTCCTCACAGCCATGATGTATCACCTGTCCGTGTGTGTGTGTCTGTGTTTTTGTGAGTTTTTGTGTATGTGCGTCTATCTGTCTTGATGCCCGATGAAGTTTAAGACACTGGAGCTCTTTGACTGGAGGACAACACACACACAGAGCTACATTGCTATCTCATATTTCAGTGTGGGACAGAGAACATCTCTTTCTCTCCCTCAGTCTGTCCTCCCTCTCTTCCTTCAACTCATTTCTTCCTCCACTGACTTATCTCACACTGTTTACCCATCCTGAGTCTTCCTCTTCCTTCCAACAACTTGGTTCTAGGTCACCAGCTTTGTCAACTTACTGACCCATATTCATGTTACGGCTCATAATGAGGCGGTACGCTTGTTTCCATTTCCACTTTTAAAGACAGGTCTGCAGAGCTTGAGAACTACTTGAGAGGGGAGATGTCCTGCTTCACTTTCTCTGTCCATGTCCTGCCAGTTATGTGTCACTCAACACGTCCTCCAACCTTACAGCCCTACCCTGTGAGACCGTTAGAAAAAACATGGTGGCAATAGGAAATGTGCTACAACTAACTGCTAAAATCACTTTTAGTTTTAATATTGTGACAGTGCTATAGTTGGCTTGAGTAGGTTTAGTTAAAGATCCAAATTTGGCTTCAAATAAGCACTTTTTAATGTTGGACAACCTTCATTGTCATAGTTACAACAAAAAACATGTGGTTAGGGATATAAACCGGTCATTTGGCATGGCAAATGAATAGCATTCTCCTGTGTTAACATCCACTGTTTTGTCAACTCTTCCAGCCACCCAGACCTCTTTGTTTGTGGCTCTATAACAATACTTGCTTCCTTGCTCTCCAGCATTAAATAAATCTACATATCAAGACTCACAAGACTCACTTATCTCCTAAAGTTAACAAGTCTGAAATTGGAAAAAAAAAACACAAAGACTGTAAACCACAAAGAAGTTTTTTTTCCATCAAAAATCATCCTTTCCTGCATTAAAATGGCTTAGATTTAAAGCTACACCGTTGCTTACTTTACAACATGCAGATCTATGACTTCACCTCCTCTTTCTCCACCCACCCCTCTGTCACTCGCTGCAGCTGGAGCACACCAGGATGGTCTCATTACCACTCTATGGCAAATCAAGTTAAATTCATTTCAGTCATTTAAGATCAGTCTAGCATCAGTCCAATTCAACAGTTAGATAATGCAAGTGGAGGAAGACTTTCCTCCGTATTACCACTTACTGTTGAAATGCCTTTGAGTGAGCACAAAACCCTAATCTACCCAAGTGAAGGTTCAGATGCCATCTTCAACCAACTCTGAACACAAAGAGCTTAATCTGGGGTTTAATCTCAGGCACTCTTTAAATCAAACTTATTTCAAAAGCTTGAATCTATAATACATCTATAATTTGGGCTAAACTTCAGTTCCTCTAAATGAACACAAGTTCATGCTAAATGCTTAAAAACAAAACTTGCTTTAAAGTGACCAAAGGAGAGCCAAGAGAAAACAATAGCATATATCTCCAAGCCTAATAAACTGTGGCTATGCAGGGCTGACTAAAGCCACTATGACCTAAAAATATCAATTAAATCTCCTGAGTTTGGTGCAGAGACGGAAATACTGGAATTCTGTGTATGTGTGTGTGTGTGTGTGTGTGTGTGTGTGAGAGTACAAGAAAGAAATAGATGATAATTAGTGGTGACTCAAGGCTTCCCTGACCATAATCCTCTGAACAATCTACACTCATACAGGTGTTCACTAAATCCAATTACCACCATAAGAGGGGGAAAGGAGAGGGGAATAGAGAGGGGAAAGGGCTAAATTATGATTAGTGGTATTATTAAATTACAGTTAAACCTCTTCCTTGTCCTTTTTGGGTTGGTAAATAATACAGTTGTCTGTTGCTGCCTTCATTTAGTCGGAAGTGCTACAAAAATTGCATTTTCCATTAACTCAGGGAGACGGTGCATGAAAATATAAGCAGTACATCTACACTTCAATCAGACTTGAGTGTGTAGAGTTAATATTACATAAACGACTGCTTTACAATTTTCTTTCTTTTCAATAAGGTCAATAGCACTAACAACATGTAGCTTATGCATAACAATAAGTGATAATATAGTGGCCTCATATGACTGTCTCTGTGTTTATGGAGCACAACAACAACATGACATTATTTTTCAAAAGCTGCCATTTATGGCAGGAGAGCTCATGCTCTTAGAAATGGTAATTGGGCTTTGGTTCAGTGCATGCATAATTACCCCTGTAAGACTGCCTCTGCTACGTCTTTTGTATCCTTGTGTATCAGTTTCAATATGTAAGTCCAGATATTGTGTACAGTAGATCCAGTATGTGTCACTGTGGCATTGTGCAGACCTCATCCTCTGATCCTCTGTATGGTTAGCAGACCACAGAGCTCTGAACAGGCTTTCACAGCTTATTCAAATCAATGCACTACTCCATGCGAGCTTCTGTTAGTTTAGCTTATAGGTGCTTGTAACTGAAGATCCAGTCTGAAACTGGACAAGATTAAAAACAAAAGGAGTCATTCCGTATCTATGTTTAACTGGGATGAGAGTGAACAAAAAACTTTGGAATTGTTGCAGCTAGTTTGTATAAAATGCAAGTGATTAATGTGAAGAATTAGACTTTAAATGAACCATTGCTCACATTTCTAAATTGGGGAGTGTATTTTTGTCCTGAAAGAGGCATGGGATGACGATATCAGCCTGGTTTCAACCAAGACATTGGTCCAGAGCCAGATGATTCAACGTTTTCTGACCAAACGGATGTAAGGGTGACCTGACCTCATGCCAGACCACACATTCATCTTGTGCAGAGAACATTAATGCTTTTCAGATGATTAACTGAAATGACTAGCCTCAGGCCATCATGTAAACTTTGTACACTTGATATGTCATGACTACAATGGCAGACTGCTGAATGCACTCCTGCTCTGAAATGAGATCTCAGGGCAGATTATACACCTTTAACTATTCAAATAAAGCTCTAATAATAGTACAATCCACAGTACATCATTTGCTTTGTTTACCATTTACACGTTGCAGGATGTAATAAACACTGCAAATATGATACTCAATGTTGCTTCAAAAGTGCAATGAATCTGAAATGTTGCTTAAACTCTTATTAAATTGCAAACATTACTTTGATGGGTTGGAAACACATGATGTTAATACTGAACTTAATACTGTGTGTTAAATATAACATTAAATGTTGGGGGTTGTTGGTTTAGAAGTAAATTCTGTTCGACATAACTTCATAAAATTGGCATGGTAACTATGTTTTTTTGTTTACCTTAAGGTGAAGATTTCAAGTCCCTTCCCTTATCAACTTAACACCGAAGCAACATTTTTTACAATTTGCCAACTTATAAAACTTATTTTCACAATTATGGGAATAAAGTACATCGCCCTTACAAAAACTCTTCACATAATGTGGAAATAATATTTTAAACAATTTAATTTTTATGCATTTTGAACTTAAAACCTTGTGTATATTATTTGATAAGCAGTAATTCACAACACCTTTGATTGCAGAGGAAAACCTAATTCTAACGTAATGTATCTTGTTGGCTAAACAGAATTTGATTATGATGCCAACAGTTCATCTTTTTGCCCAAACATTAGAGTGTATAATCTACATAATCCTCTCAACTTTTTTTTTACTCTGCCAGCTCATGCAACTGACAAACCTGTTGCTACTAACCGACATCATAAGGAGCCCTGCAAAAATGCTCTAAGGCTGTAACATCTATGCATCCATGCTGGGGACACTACTTGTGATTTAAGTGCAGTATCACACCAAATTTTAGATTCAGATTTACCCAATTTTGCTTAAAAGCTACCATGTCACTGGTACACGTGCAGCATTTGGTGGCTGGAGTAATGCTCTCGTATTACAAACCGTTTGAGAGCTAAGAGTTTTGAGAGTGAAGACGGAGGAGCGCGAGGAAGGTGAAGTGGGCAGAAAGAGGAAGGAGGAAGACTCCAGATTCCAGCTCCATTCCCTTCAAACTTTTAATGGAGGTTTGATTAGCAAGCATGTAATGTACTTTACCCCCACAGCTGGAGACAGAGGGGGAGGAGGAGGGGAGGAGAGGCGAGGGATGGAGGGAGAGGTATAGCAGGAAGGAGGAGGAGAGCATATAGGCTGCCCTCTCAGCAGGTCTCCTCATCTCCCCTCCTCCCTCCACCTCCTACACTTTATTCCTCCACTCCTTCAGAGCAGGACACAAGTTTCCCCCCAACTCTAAAAACCTAACATCACCTCCTCTGCACACGCACACACACACACACACACACACACACACACACACACACACACACACACACACACACACACACACACACACACACTACAGCCTAATGTCATCTCACCACCACCTCCACCTCCTCCTCTCCCCCTCCTATAGCTGCACCATGCTGGGTGAGTGGTGGGTGTGGGTGGGGTAGGATGAGGTTGGAGGTCAGAAGCAGGAAGAGGTTTTTTTTTTTTTTTTTTTTCGGTTGCCGCCCCCCCCCCCCCAATTAACAAGCTGCACGTCTGCATGCAGGAAGTTGTTTGTGCACACACACAATGCAAGTTTATTTGAATCCAGCAGGGAGATGTCGGCTGTGTTGTCACTCAGCTGCTTTCAGGGTTAAAGGCTAAAGAAAGTGTTGAGGTAGCATCCACCAGTGTGCTGCTTTCACTGGCAGAAAAGATTACAAAGTAAAAATCATCAGAAAAAGGCCTCAAACCTGTAACATCTTAACATTCAACTACTTTCCTACTAAGAATTAGATAGTAATAAAAGACTTTCTCTGTCTAGAAGATGGTGTGATTTTAATAAACTGCAGTAACTCAAACCAAGTTAATTTTTAAAACCAGCATCATCACAATTCTCAAAATGGTACCTCATTAAAAATTCTGTCAAAAACATGACTAATTAGTTTAATTATTTTGAAAAGTGTTTAACTCCTGTTCTGTTTATATATATATATATATATATATATATAAACAACTTTAAAAACTTTAAAATTATTTTCATCATGAGATGCTTTAAATCATTAAAGTGACATGCAATCAACAAAATGCTGTTTCTTTATGTAAGTCAAAGTTAAAATTTCAAAATGTTCTTTCCTTCGAGACAAAAGAAGCAAGATGCAACATTATCAAGAGTCTTTTTAACTTTTCAACATCACTGCCAATCTCCTCTCTGCTTAAAGTAGTCTCCTCAATTGTATTAAAAATGAAAATAAAACTTCTTTTGAAAGCGTATTTAATGTATGAACAACAGAATTAAAAATGGGGTTCCTCTCCATCTTTCTGTGCCTCCCACCATGCCAGATCAGCGCTTCTCTTTCCCCCTCTGCCTGGCTGTGCTGTCGGCTCAGGGTGTGAGCAGAACAACGTTAATGTGTGGAGACACCTGACAAGCCCGCTGGCCTTTAGGGCTCAGCCTAATCACTCTAGACCCAAACCCATCGGGAATTAAACCTGCAAAACCAAACAGTCACTGTGGGAGCCGGCTGGCATCTGCTGGAGCCACTCGATCGGCTGCTGAGGGAAGGGACGTTCCAAACAGCATGTTAGGGGAAACGTGTTGCTCAAAATTAAAGAGAGCAAAATCCAAATCTGAGGGAGATTTACACCCAAACCTGGAGACAGAACTACAAATGTACATATTTTCCACAGATGTTTGAGCATTCGTATGCCTGAAAATTGGAAAATTTGTGCATGAATTGGTTTGTCTCCCTCAAGGGCACCTACTGTACAGCACTTTCAAGGCTAATTGTTTAAAAGTTTCACTGACGCTTATGTCTCATAATGAAATTCTATGTCTTTCTACTGTAGTTGTCCCTATAGGTAATTCTATATACGGCAAATCTAACAGGACTAAGGTGTCAGGGCTGAATCCTGCCCACATACATGACACGAACATTTTCACATGCCATTATATTAGAAATATTTAGAAAATTGTAATTCTGTATGACCATGAAAGGACTGATAAATGCTGATGTATGACAACTTAGAGGAGGTCTGACAGCGAGAGGCCAAGAGTCAGTCGGAAAATGTCACTGTAATGCGTTTGAACTAACATTAAAGCTCTTTTCCACCATTCAGAGTACAGTACTGCGTTAACTTTAAAATTAATGGGGATTTTCCAGTGTTTAAAGTACAGTAGCTTGTTAACTCTGGTATCTGTTAAGCCACACAGGGCCCCTCTCCACTCTCTCTCTCTCCAGATGCCCTCATTAATTTTAGATTGGCTCTAAATGAGTCTCCTTCATCGCGGCCGAGGTTTTCTAAATTAGATTCATTTATATTTAAATTGTGAAACAGGCGTGGTTAATGAGAGAATCGTTATTTTTGGGGTTATTTCAGATGGGCTGATAGTTGGGCAGCTCAGTGCTGTGTGAACTAAAACCAGCAGAGGAGGCACACATGATGTGAGGCACGCAAAATTCAGGCTTTTCATTTTCTCTGACAGAAAAAAAAAATCCACGTATCCAAAAGGGTGGAATAAGGAGATATTTGGAGGCATTTTTAATGGAAAAAGAGGGATTAATTGTAATTTAAATTGTGGAGCCATCTTAGCAGAAGAAGTACTGTTTTTGCATTAAACAAATGAAGGAATTATTATTCTTGAGAACTACATCCTTTGGACATCTGACGTGTTGTGAAATAAATAATAAAATAAAATTATAAATAGGAGAAGTTTGTTAAAGTTTGTCTTCCCCTGCCCAGGTTTAAAGATAGCTAGTTTTTCAAATTGAAAAAAATGAAGCTTAGCCGCCTCTACCTGCTAAAAACATAAACACAACCGTCCCTTCTTTGTTTCCTTTGTCAAGATCTAATTTAACACTTTTAAGACTAATGTGTCACTTTCAACACATCTGTGTAGTTTTCGGCACCACATGTGCCAAAAACGCATTACAAGACACACATGTTGACTTAACAGGTGCCTCCATCAGCACATGATGCCCTGGCAAAGCAGCAGGACGCCTCTCGGCCTAAACTGCTAAAATCGAAGTGTTGAAAATGTCACATCTAATGAAAAAAGCACGCGAGGTGGGACAACAGAGCTTCCCCCTCATCCCCATGAACCCGTCCATCCCTCTCATAAAAAACCCAAATCACACAGTGCTTTACAGCTGTACGTCTCCTTACAAGGCTTCTTACAGCTCTCGGCGTCCTATAGCAACCCCCAGCATCTCCCCGCCAGGAATTTGACTGTTAGGAATCTAAGTGCCAGGCGTTTAAAACCTGAGGAATGCTATTGTTCTGGTCACAGCTGCACCAGCACTGGCCTGGCTACTGCTGCCACTGTGTGTGTGTGTGTGTGTGTGTGTGGGGAGGAGGAGGAGGAGGAGGAAGGAGGCCGGGAGGAGGAAGGAGGCCGGGAGGAGTTGAAGGTGTGAAAAAGGCAACTTTACGTGTTTCCAGTGCTCTGTGGTCTCATGACAAAGCAGCACATAGTTGACGGCAAGTCGACACATTCCTCGGGCCTGGACATCAGCAAAGCTCCCTCTCCTCCTCCCTGCTCACTGTCACTCGCCCTCCTCTTCTAGCTTCCTTCCAGCATGATCTGTTGCACGTCGAGTGTATTCCTCTCTTCTTTACGATCAGATAAATGTTCGACACACATGCACCGAGCTGCTAAACACACCGAGGTATGTCTGCAGAGATGGAGGGGAGGATTAAACCCACTGTGAGTTCAGCTGGTGAGGTATGCTCATGGTAAATATACTGGAGTGGATGATAGCACTATCGAGGCCTCTCAGAGAGCAATACATACTTCACTCTGTCATGTTTCAGTGTTTTTGAACAGAATTAGTTTTTTGATATTGTGAGTGTCTAATCTGTTGCAATTCCCACCTGACTGGTCAGCCAAAACAGACAATAGGCCCACTACAGTCAATTCAAAACGTCACTGCCAGTGACTCATTTGATAATATCACATCCCTTCTATGATCACTGCTTTGGCTTCTGGTCGTCTCTTCTCATCCCAGTTGGTTGAGGCAGCTGACTGGCCACCCTGATTTTGATTCTGTTAGAGAGTTTTTTCTATAAAAAGGGAGTTTTTTTTTCTCCCTGCTGCTGCCAAATGCTAGTTAATAGGGAGTTGTTGGATTTCTCTTGATAATACTGTAAAATCTTGTCCTTAAAGTGCCTTGAGTTGACATTTGTTATGATGTGGTGCTATATAAATGTAACTGAACTGAATAGCATCAGACTGTCATTGGACATGCAAAGCTGTGGACAACTTGTCAAACGTGAACCCAACAAAGGCCTTCAGCTTGGTCTATGAGGGTAATCAAGGGTGTATATGGAGAGTGAAAATTCATCCTTGACCTGAACAAGATGAGTTGACCAGGATGAAACAAGTGAAAACAAAACTAAATGACTCAGAGGAGGTCCATTACTAGTTTTATTTGCAGATCTAACTGCATCTATTCTTGATTACAGTTTGCTCACTTGTCAAGGAGATAACATAGTTGCTCATGAGAAGCTTTTCAAAGCCAGTACATGGATTTTCAATTTATCAATATTTTTTACAATCACAGCTGATATAGCTTCGTTTCAATTAACCAAAGGGCTGCTCTTGGGGTTTTACCTCTTTCTGCCCTTGTTATTTTATGTCCTTTACGTAATCATGCAAAGTTATGTAGTGTAGTTTACTGTCCTTTTTTGTGCACCTTTCATTGTGTTGGTGAGCAAGAAGTGTATTGTGTCATCCGTGTATTACCATATCAGTCTTTCCTATACATTACAAGAGAGGATGCAGAAGCAACAGTAGTGAGGTGGCAGAGCTACTCTCTCTCTCTCCTTCTCTCTCTAGTAATTACCATCCAGCTGCTTGGAGGAACAATGCTTGGCTCTCTTCCAGACGGCTGACTTCATACACTCTGTGCCACGCTCAATTTGGAGCGCAGCGGAAGCTGGGCATGACTGGCACCCTCCAAGGCATTGCTGTCTCTCTCTATGGGACTCTGTGTGTGTGTGTGTGTGTGTGTGTGTGTGTGTGTGTGTGTATTTTGGTGTGTTCCCTAAACCTACCAGTTCCCATTTGCCATCCGGTTCCTGCATTTTTCCAGGCCTCTTGATGGCGTCTTCACCCTCCTGTTACATCACTGGGAAAAGAAAACACAATGAAAAAATAAATACAGTGTAATAATTTTCCATGCAGTGTGACTGATTTTACAGAAATCTGTTGCTCTAAGCACACGAGTGTTGCAGGTTGTTATTAAGGGAATATGAGTGTATTCTGCCCTGTTTTATTTTGAACATAAATGTGCAGTGATGGCCATATAGAAAAGGGAAGATTACCACCTATAGAAGCTCAGCCATATTTGATAGGTGATCAGCACAGTACAGAAACACCATAAAATGGTCTATTCAATGTATTTAGTAGAGCAGATGTGAGTGAATTCATAGGAGACAGATTAAAGAAAACACTCAGCCTTGGTGAAAAGCTGCTGAGACTAAAAGGTCATAGTTCGCAGTGAATCCTTGTACACCCACAATAGCTCCCAGTGTTTCCTGATACAAGGTTGTGTTACCAGGCAACAAGTGCTGTTCAGGGTTAGTAACTTGCTGACTTTATTTCCTGTCATATTTGAAAGTTTAGTTCCTGAAAGTTAAAGGTGAGCCTTTGGAAATTTTGGCTCAAATAAATGTTAACAACAAATCTACCAGCAGACGTCTGAATATGAAGAAGTCCCTCATTATACGGGTCAAAGGAAGCTATTGTTAGCCTTCCCCTGCTACACACACACACACACACACACACACACACACACACGAATGGACAGAATGTGGAGAAGGGATGAGGGTAGATAAAATCCACCCCTCTCAACTCACATCTTGATATATGCATCCAAACCTCCCTGCAGTCACTGTATACAACTGTACACACACATACACGCATGCATGCTAACAAAAGCAAGTATACAAACACACACTTAGTGTTCCCCCCCTCAACTCCAAACTTGAGTGAATAGGGTGCAGTACGGCCGAGCTCTTCCTCCTCCAGCACAATGAGGACCTGTTTGGGTCCACTATGCCCAGTTACCCCGATCCCACTGCTCAAAAAAAGCCACACAAACAAACATGCACACAAAACACCCACACACTACCAGGCCCAGTCTGGCTCTTACTGTTTTGGACAGAGGGGCATTTAAATAGCAGCGACAAACAGCAACAGTTGCTAATTGTTGTGTAACAGTTCGACAAGGAAATAGCAGCATTAAACAGAAAGTCCCACAGTTCTTATCACACCCTCCAGCTAATACAGTGAGATTTGACCCGTTAAGACATAACACGGTGTTCAACAAAGTGTTTAAGACAATACATATGAAAGCATGTGTGAATTTTTCATGTTTTTATTTCTTGTGAACCTAACTAGGAGTCAGACTGACTTTGAATAATTGTTTGATTAAAATAATCATAGCATAAGAATCCCGATCATGATGATGTGGGCAAAAAGTTGAACATTATATCTTTGTTGATGAGTCGTCTAGGAAGACAGAACCTTGATGTTGGGGGGTTGTGCAAAACTGCATAAATGTCACTGCAAAGAAAGGAGGGTTGATGAAGCATGTGGCTTTTTAGTAAAACATCTCATAAACTACAAATGATACATCAGATCTGTGCGGATTGTAATTTTCTTGAAATTAATACATAAAAAAGTAATTTTAATTCATGCCTACTGGTTTTCCATCATTAGAGGCAGAACTGGTGCTCAAACTGCAACATGTGTTTTTGAACTCTTCTTCTGCAGGAGAATAAATTCTTTTACTATTATCTTCAAATTAGTAGTTTATAGAAACGTGTTTGCTTATAGTTTATTTTACTGATAATCTGAAAATCTGAAGTATATTTAAACAGAAGTGTGATGATTGCCGGCAGTTTTTAAATGATTCTCACAATTAATGTGGATTGTACTAATTAGATTACTTCTACTACTACTTCTATAGTATTACTATTGTAACTGAAGCTAATAGCAGTGGAACAGGGGAGAATATGAGTATAAAGTGAAACCTACAGAGAACAGTTTTATCTGCATTAACAAATCAAATATTTGTAATTCTGAATTGAAGCTGCCAAAGTTTGTAGCTGTTTTCAGTATTTCTCAGTATTCTGTCACTGACCTGCCTTCCTGGGCCCTTCAGAAAAACACATCCTCCACAAAACCTGTGTTGCTTTTTTTAAAAAAAATCTAAACAAAATACCATATCCATAATAACGTCTGCCTCATTTCAGTAATAGCATATTCATATGAACTACAGCGTGAAAACAGTAATGTCATTCCCTGTTTGCAAAGCATGCAGCTGAGGCTGGTGCAGCGTGGCAAAGGGCCAGGCCAAAGCAAACAGAGGTGTGTTTCTGATTTGACTGTTCACTCAAAGCTGTTACAAAGTTAATACAGACACACTGCAGTGTCGAATAAATGGATGCATTTTTTGGAAGTGTAGCAGCTGAATGAATGCGCTGTTGGCTTTTACAATGTTAGTGTCAGTTTTCATTTCCAAAAAAAGTACTTAAGCGTCGGCTTAAAAGGACTTCACAGTTGGCTTTGCTTCCAAAAAATACTGATTCTGATTTTCCACAGCATACTTTACAGTTGCTTTTACTGTCCTTCAAGACAAGTAGATCTTTTGTACAACATGTGTTACTTTGGGGTGTTTTTGGTTTGCTTAAAGGATGTTCAAAGTTTAATATTCCTAAAAAGCACTTTGGTGTTATTTTACAAGTTGGGGCACTTATATAATCCAAACAATCCTGGATTAGTTCAGTGTAAAAGAACAGGAATAAAGATTGATTCTGACCATTTATACAGTGTATTTCTTTCCCATCGAGGCCCATCTACATACGTATGAGTGAGCTGTTATTATGCTACTGAGTAGACGTGTGTGAGTAACTGAGCATGTAAGTGAGTTGAAGTCATTGCTACCTGTACTATACATACTGCATGTGTGCCTACTGACCTGTGAACACAAATGCACGCATGTTAATTTCTCTCCATCTCTGTGTGTGTGAATGCTCGTGTTAACATGGGTGAGTGTGTGTGTGTGTTAACAGCAACGGGCCCCCAGGCCTGGGCCCCCCACAGTTTCCAACAGGATTGTGGGTAGTTGGGAGAGGGTTTGGATTCTGGCTTTGTTTGTCTCTGTGTGCTGACATCACTGTGCTGATGGCACCAAATCCCTGTTCTACTGCACACAGCACTTTCCATACAAAACACTCACACACACACACACACACATGCGCACGCACACGCACACACACACACACACACACACACACACATGGTACGAGTAATGCCAACTTGGCCAAAAAAAAAAGCGCTTTCTCTTTTGAACACACATGCAGACATCCATGAATGCATATATGCACACACATAACAGGGGAAGCAGTAAGGCCGACACACTTCTAGCTATATTTGGCCTCCTGCAGGAACTTCGTTTAGCATAGTTATCGTTTAAAATTAATGAATTTTTAAAATATGGCATTGTTTTCCTCTGGGCGATGAAGTTTTATGACCTCAGGATGACTCACTTTAGCAATTTTAACAACTAAAACCTCAATTTATTCCTAAATTGAGACTACATTTCAGTTCTGAGATCAATTCCAATCCTTTTTCAAGTTGAATAAATATCGTACTACTGATACTTTTTCACTTTTTTCACCTTTATTTTGTATTTAGAGTCGGCTTCTCTTGGCTACTGGCATATCTGTGAAGACCACAGATGTGCATTTTAATAATACACTGAGAGGTTATCATCAAAATCATGTAGGCCATTATGTGACCAAACTGAATGCATGCAATCAATTACTCATGAATGAATGTCTATAAGATTTTAAGGCAAACTTGCCACTTGATAGGTCATGAACAATAATAATAATACGTTATCATATGGCCACTCACAAAACCCATAGCTCTCCATGTATTATAGAGGCTGAAGAAGAAGCCCATTTTGAACACTGTCTCTCATGACAATATACTGAAGCTGACCAAAGACTTGTGTAAGAAAGATGCCTCAAGTGATTTCCATAAAATGAGCCCAGTGGTCAAGATCATGGACGATATCACTGCAGACTGGAATAAACGCCATCAAGATCTTTGAGCTTCTGGGCTTAATAAGAAGGAGACTAATCTGCTGCACGGTGAGAACAGAAAACTCAGTATTTTGGATAGACTGAAGGCCCAAGGTGGACCATTCACAGCAGCTGAGCATGTTGATGAATTCCTGTAAAATACAGCCGATGACCTAAAGACAAAGACTAAGAGAATGAGAGATGAAGTGACATATGCCAGAGATAGCTCAGTATCACTACCCAGAACAAGCCATGTCTTCAGAATGTTCAACACTGAAGGATGAAAGTGGAAGATGCTCACTCCTGAACAGTTTGGTGACAACCATAAGGTTCAGTTAGGCAGGACCAAGGACAGGTCTACAGTGACACTGAGAGACTTTGGTTTGGCCATGGAGCAACTCCCCTTACATTAGGTCTTGAATGAATGATCACAGCCTTTTGTGTGTCAGACATACAAGGATGCATATTGAATGTTCTCTGGAAAAAATAACGATTTTGAGCATAATTGTGGTATTTCATAAAATGCCAGTAGCCACAAGAAGCAAAATCACACAGAAAAATAAAGATAGGGTGTGTTCTTGTTCTACAATAAAGATTGGTTTAAACTCATGACCGGGTGTTTTATCTCCTAAAAGGCATTTAAAGCCTCTGCCTAATATTACACAGTTCAGAGAGTTCATCTTTAGTCACATTATATTTACCGTACATATTTTTTGTACATACTAAGTATTTCGGTGCCTGTTCGGAGCTGCAGTATTTCTATACATGTCAGCCATTAAACTGTTGTCCCACACACATGAGCCTGTTTGCTCATAAGCTCAGCTATCTGACTAAGTCTTTACATAGCCTGGTTAAATATTAACTGAGAGCCTTTCTCTCCCCTCTAGTGCTGTCTTTGGTATGTATGCAGCTCTAGGAAGGGCGGGAAGACTTGGGTAATCAGGTTGACGACACTTCCTCTCAGCCTAGAGAAAAAGGGTCCTCATTTTTCCTCGACACTATGTTGTTTGTTGGTTGTGTTCATTTGTTCTGTACAGAGAAACAAGGTCTTGGTCATACTTTTCCAGCTGGATAACTGTTGTACTTTGAGTCTGAGAGCAAAAACATTGGCAGGAAAAAGTTTTCAAGATGGTAAATGAGGGCATTTCTCATTTTTCCCTTCAACTCATAGTCTGAAGCTATAAACAGACAGACAGACAGACAGACAGACAGACATCCATCTGTTTTTTTTTCTTTTGCTTTGTGAATATAGGGATACTGCTGTTTTGCTCAAGGACACTTCAGTGGAGCAGCTGCTTGCTTACGCAGTTTCAACCTACATCCTCTGGTTCAATAGCCGTCTCTAAAACCACTCATCCTTCTTGATGCCCTTGTATGGTTTTGCACTTTGTAGGGGGGCTTAATATGGCCATGCAGACACACATATGCACACAGAAATCCCAACACACACACACAAAGACAGCTAGAGGTACACAAAAGGCCTGGGCAACATGCACACATGCACTCACACATACAACCTGCTGCTCCTGAGGACCCTGGAAAGCGGTTGGGATGGACCCAGCACTCAGAGCCACTCAAAGCCAATCAAAGCTGATGATAGCTCAGACATTTACACTATCCATCCATCCCCAGCCTCTCTTTTTCTTTCTCACACACACATATGCATGTGCACACAAACATTTAAAAAAAAAAAATGTCAGGTGATCACCATCATCGTTACCACGTCACTCATATGTGCAGAGAAAGAAGAAAAACTGAGCAGGGAAGGAAAAAACTGAGCAGGGACAGTGTAGGTGAGCTCCATATACACAGATGACAACGGTGTAGCTGTACGGTTACAGAAGGGAAAGAATAATTCACAGTAAATTCTTTAAACAATCATTGGACTTGGTAAACCTTTAGGGAAAGGCTGGCTGGCAGGTGAAACACAGTGTGTTAAAATTGAATTCAAAATGAAATTGCATCAGCGGCTCTCTGCTCCTTCCTTTGTTTTACACGAGATGTATGTATGTTTAAAATAAACTCAAACGAGCAAAACATTTTCAGAAATATCTAATTATTCCCAACTAACCATTCAGATTACTACTGATGTCTTCACTTTAACTGTGGTGATCTTTCTACAGAGTTTTCATATATTACAATAACACCACACTTTAAACATAAGTTCTGAGCATTTTGAATGGATGTACAAAGAGATACAACATTACAAAAGCTACATTGTATTTATCTTATTGTACATAAAGACTTGTTTATAAACTGCAGGATTTTTTTTGTTACAGTGACACTGTTTTGATGGTCAATAGCTTGTATGAGTTGGAGTTTCATACAAATGAACAGATATTTGATTTGCACTTGTTCTTTTCGCACTCATTGTTTGCACAATTAGCAAAAATATACAGGAGTTAATGACCTTGACTGTAATCATCCCGATTTGTTAAAATACACATAAGCAACTTGATGTGCTTTTGTTTCACATATAATTTTCAGTTTTTGAATCTCAAAAAGATAGCTTAGCAGAGGGTCTGCATGTGAAAGTTATTATACAGTCAGATGAAAAAGATTCATTCAGTCATCATGAACTATGAGCTCAGTGATATAATAAAACAGTGTTTTATTAAAACTATTTATTAAACAGAAACCTTCTGAACACACACATTAATAATGAAACACCTGGAAACCAGCTGCGCAGCGATTGCTTTTATTTATCAGATTGCTGCTATTGCTAGAAGCATATTCTACTTTTTATATGTTAAAACTAAAATAGAAAACATTCTGGGCAATTTTGTTTGACTGGAAGAACCATTAAGTTTACTATATGTCCCTTGAAAATTCAACATGTCTTACAGAAAAGTTGCAATAAAAACTAGAGACCATCTTGCTGTAGGATCACATCAGCCATGACACCTGTCAGTGTGTACTCATGTAATAATGTAGTAATTGCTAAAGTATTACAAGAGTGCTCATTACTCATGGGCGTACATCCATCTTCCAACCCAGCTTTCGTTTTGATCTCAACCACACACCTGTCAAGTTTCTTGGCTGCATCTTGGATGTTTGTGACACACAAGTGCTGACAAAATCCGTCCACAGACTGACAGAAAGACACATAAACACCTGCCAAAATACACAAAACCGCCTTTGTGATAGTCCTCGTTACAGTAGGTGTCTCCTGGAGGACATTTTGCCATGATGACATACACACACAAACACACACTCAAGCTCACAAGATGAAACCAATACCAGCGTCACCAATGCGGCAAACAAACATCTATGAAGATGCAAGATGAAAAATGATCGACATGCATGATCTTAATTTAGGATTCTGAAACTGGCCTTAACCCATAACTGCATCACAGTAAGGATCTGCACATTTTATCTCTGCCTGTGTACTGTTTGTCCCTTTGTGCAGTTATCAGTGTTGATCTGTTGTGTTATTATTGTCTTATTTTAGTAAATTAAGCTAAATTAAGCTGAAGTTAGTCATAGGTTAGGTTGTATGAAAGTTCACAATTTTTTTTGGCTAATGTGCTTTCCCTCAAAGTATTTCCTATAACCTCAGATAGGAACTTACCATATTTCCCCAAATGATTCTCAATAAAGTTCTTCCCAACAAAGTCTTACATTAAGCAGCTGGCAAAAGCAACAAGTTCTAAAATTAGAATAACATGGGAACCATATATATATATATATATATATATATATATATATATATATATATATATATATATATATATATATATATATATATATATATATATATAGGGGTCCCCCAGACAATTTCATGTTTTCCATGTAAACTCACACTTTTATCCATGTGCTAACATAACTGCACAAGGGTTTTCTAATCATCAATTAGCCTTTCAACACCATTAGCTAACACAATGTAGCATTAGAACACAGGAGTGATGGTTGCTGGAAATGTTCCTCTGTACCCCGATGTAGATATTCCATTAAAAATCAGCCGTTTCCAGCTATAATAATCATTTACCACATGAACAATGTCTAGACTGTATTGCCAGACTGACTATCTCTCTCTCTCTCTCTCTCTCTCTCTCTCTCTCTATATATATATATATATATATATATATATATATATATATATATATATATATATATATATATATATAAAAAATTTCTATAATTATTTATTGGTGAGAAACAGATTAAAGTGCAAAACAGATCATCTGTCTGAAGTAATAAAGTAGCCATAGTTGTAGGTTAATTCACACATATACAACATGCACGGCTGCTTCAGCGCTCACTTACACTCAAACCCATTTTCCCAACAGTTGAAAACTTTTTAATAAGCTTTTAATGACCACTCCAAGTACACGCCCTGTCCTCTGAGTCCTGCTTCTTTCTCCCTGCCTCACTCACGCACACACACAGAGGGTCCTGTCAGGGCTAACTAAGCGCAGTGGCGGGCAGGGCAGCGCTTGGATTGGCTGGACAGGGGTTGCCGGGGGTTACGGTGGATTTGGTGGACCACCTGCTGAGCCTCAGCCGCCAACTGACTGAAAACATTTACATCAGAAACCACCCAGGATAGAGAAAGAAAAAGAAAGCCAGAAAAAAAATAGGAAACAGAGTAAGTTTGTTCTCAATATTTTTCAGGGAAACGTTACTCGAATCATCACAGCTGTAAACGGATTGAGTTTTATTGGAAGCACCATTGATGCAGCCTTGATGGCCTTTAAACAGAAGTTCCTGCAGTGCTGGAAAAGTAGACATTTCTGCCCAAATCATCAGCCCCACAGTAAAATGCTAGATATCTGACTAATTCTGCCATTTTTAATGCAGCAGAAAGTATGCATGAGCTCAGTTTTACAACCTGTCTGCTCACTGGGGTTTTACAATATGTTCCAATGAGGGGGCTGCATCTGCAGCGGCAGTGTGGTGGCAGTGGAGGACTTCAGAGTTTGCTCGGAGTGCAGCAGTTGTCTGGGGCTGATGGACTGAAACTGCTGGCCAATACCAGTAGTAGTGTTTAAGGTGTGAGTCCACACACAGCCGGAGCTGTTTCTGTGCACGGGGAGAGTTTGGCCTCGAGTCAAGGCAACAACAAAGTTTCATTGACAACAGCACAAAAGTTTGGTAACCGTTGGACCTCTGCTGGGCCAGAATTAATGTTTTTGTTTTTTAGGGTGTCTGTACAGTGCTGCTCCTGCACCAGTTTCTGTGTCTTATATTCAGCTGTTTATAAAGTAGGGTTAGTTTCACGCTAATCGACTACAAGTTAAAATGCTGCTTAGATCTTAGTGAAACACTGTGAAAGCATTCACTTCACAAAATTAACATTTTTATCTCAATTTAATATAAAAGCATGTTGTTAAAACTATTGTAATTCTGCACAACAATGGGAGTGGATAAGTCTGCTGTAGGAAAAGACCTGATTTGTTTCTCTGTCACTGCTTTTATGGAAAGTAAAACCAATTGTCAAGTATGTTGTGGGAAAGAAAAATTTACTGAAAAGTAAAGAAATTTTGATCAAACTAAAACCAACCACTCTAACTTGTAGTAGCATGTTTTACACAGTGGAACTGATTTACTCACTTTACGTTTATTTTCCTAAGGCTGCTCCAATTTTCTACTGTTTTTCAAAGATGGATACTGTGAAACACATATCAGCATAAATCAGTCACTGAAGTGGAAGTTTAGTAATCATCACACTAAAGGGATGGAAACGATCAGAGCTGCTGGACTGCAAAAAATTCAAATACAACAATGTCCGATATCACTCGTAATCAGCTTAATTTCAATCCCAGAAATCTAAAAAGTTCTGGCACCACAACTGTTTTAGAAGCGGAGCTTTGCAGTGGCCCTTGCCCCTCCAAAAACATCAAGTCCCCCTCCTGATCCCCTCATGTATAAGGGCCCAGGCCCATATGGGGGTCCCCTCAACAGCCCTACTCTGTCCTGGGCCGTGTGTGTGTGTGTGTGTGTGTGCGTGTGTGTGTGTGTGTGTGTGTGTGTGTGTGTGTGTGTGTGTGTGTATGGGGGGGTTTACTCTGACCCGCAAACTGACCTCCTCCAACTTCAAACTGAATACTTCTGGCAGTTACCACGACGACAGAGCTCTCCAAGCCTTATCCTACTTACTGAGACGAGACGAGGAGCGAGGAAGAGGAGGAGGTGGGAGGAAGGAGAGAGCAGGAGTGAGAAAGTAAAGAAAGAGAAGAGAGAGAGGGAACGGTGTGGACAGAGAGAGAGAGAAAGGGGGATGCAGAGAGAGAGAGAGGGAGGGAGGGAGGGAGGGCAGCCAGGCAGAAAGCGAGAGTTGCTGCTGTTGCATCTCTGTGTTTTTCATGAGTAGACAGTTTACTGGGAGATTATTCACAGTCTGGTATTTAGCCTTATTAGGCCACTGCTCCCAACGCACACTTCCCCTCCCATCACCCACAGCCACACCGAGGCATTTTTTGTGTTTATTTGCTTGTTTCTAGATTATTTCCATCATATATTCCTCATCCTCACATAGAACACATAAATCTTTATTAAGTGCACATTGTGTCCTCTTGTGCAGCGGGGAAAATAATTCTGGATGTCCAGGAATCCAGAAGTAAAAGTAATTTACTGCAATGTTGGTTTACTAAATGTGGTAGCTCTTTCCAAAGCTTGGATGGACATCAGACTCTCCTGCTTGACTCCTGAGTGTAAAGATGAACAAGTGTGTCAAAGGTTCAAGTAGGTGTACATAAAAACTAAAAGTCCCTTTCTGGTCAGTCTTTTAAACTGTAAAAACTGATCTCTGTGTATAAAAGTTACACACTTCATGTCTTAAAATAATTTAGATGGAACTTTACACAGTTGCTTTCTCTAGAATCTGTAGTTCTACGTAGTTCCTGCCTTTCTCTCTCTCCACCCACCCCTGATTATTCCAACTCGAGCACACCAGCTCACCTTTGACTCTGCTCAAACACCGGAAAACTACTCTGCACTGCACAATGACAACTTGTGATACTGGAGTAATTTCATCACACACGGTCAAACTGGAAACCAATTCCGAAGATGACAGAATAATGATACAGAAAGTTCCACCCTCCGAGCTGACAGGATATTTTCCTTTTGTTTATGGCATATGAAGTCCTGGAAGTCTTCCAAAAAACATTTTGGTCAAATAAATCTCATCACAGAATCACAGAGCTACTACAAAGTTGACAACTTAATGGATGCAGAGTCTGAGAACTGAAAGCGTTTATAGATTCTAGAAAGGGTTAGAGCAGCTAGATTAAGGTTAGGGAGAGTTTGTAGTGGTGGGAAATGAGCAAAGGTGTTTTGTTTGCTAAACCTATCTACATCTGATCTTCTTTTCATGACTCTATAACATCATCACACTATGTCCTCTTTAAGGATAATCCCCAGTCATTCATTTAAACCCTAAAAACTCATCTTTGTCATCGATACATATTTAGAAGAACAAAACTAATCCCTTTATGCTTTCAAATGACTTAGATGTAACTCCACACTGTTGTTTGCTCTATAACACACAGATCTACAGCTCCTGAATCTTTCTCCACACACTCCTCCCCACTCACGACAGCTCAAGCACACCAGCTCACCTACAATTCTTTTCGAACACTAACACTACTTTCCTCCATACAATGTCAAGTTGTAAAAAGAGCGTAATTTATCCATACATGTTCGTACCAGAAACCAATTCTAAAATAATACAGAACCCTCCACCCTGCAAGTCAACAGGACTGGTTCTTTTGCTTTGTTACACATGAAACCCTGATATTTTGAATCTATATTTTTTAGACCGTCATTGGTACACTAGTGAAAATGGTCAGGCATGCTGTTGACTGTTTATTTTGCTCATCATATGTCTCTTCATAAATAAAAATAAACACCATATGGACATGCTAACCAAACAGAAAACTTGACTTTCACAGGAAGGGTTATTTAAGATCTCCAAAAAACATTTTTGTATTTAGCGTTTACTGTCAAAAAAAAATAAAGAAAGAAAAAGAAAGTGAGCTACAGTGTCTTGTATTAAAGTGAGGTTAAACCTATCAACACAATCTCTGTGACCTTCTTCATCTGTGGACTTTGTGATTCTATACAAACATTAGACTATTTCCTCTTTAAGAGGACTGTGTTATTTTAGGTGTTTTATTGATTATTGTTGTTATTATTTTACCAGCGTATGTTACTAAATAAAAAGTCAAATATTAACATAGCAATCTGAATTTGCTAAAGCTGTAATTTGTATAGCACTCGCAGCCAAGACTAGTATTGAAGCATCATTGTGGTTATCTTGCTATCTACCAAACTGATGGGAAGACAGCTGAAATAACGGTGCAAATTCATAATACTGTTAAACTATTCAGAAGTCTTCCTTGTTTCTTTGTTGAAGAATATTAAAGATTTGACTGCATTTACAGTAGTGGAAAATATGCTTGATAATTTCCTATTACTTTACAATCTCTTATTTTTGCATCAATCAAAATGCTTGAACTTTTTCAGGCTATACTTCTTCACAGGCTGTAAACACCTTAGTGCATAACATTTTATGGTTATTAGCTTCCTTTAAGTGCCACGGAGGCCTCCTTCGGTGCTGTTAAATATCCTGTCGGCCTGTTAGAAAACGTGACCAGAGGGCCATTCCTGCTTACGGAGACTCACGCACATCAAGAGTCCTGTCAGCTACACTATGTCTGACGTGGACAGGAACAACCAGAGAAAGATGGAGAGTTAAAGAAAGGAGGCCTATCAGGATTGTGCGTCTGTGTGTGTGTGTGTATAATTGTAAATGTTTGACTGCGTGTGCATGCCATGAGAAGAGCAATTCAAAGGGATCTGATGGAAGACGACTCAAAATCAATAGTCTCCATGTTTGTGTCCCGAGGCTCGCTGTCACTCACCGGCCCAGAGACGGAGGTGATTGATCCATCTCTGCTTTAATCTGTGCTCAACAGCTTCACCTGGCTCCTTCCCAAGACCACAATTCTCTACGTACACGGAATCAGCCACAACTCTCAGCGCTGGAACAGTTGGCAGCGGTTAATGCAGCAAATGTCCTGCCTGTCCCGGCACTGCCAGTGCTGTTGAATCACCTCACATAATAGTGAAACATAAAAAGGACACAGCAGCATGTCCTGTCCCTTTCTGCACTGACTTATTCAGGCCTGTCCTGTCCTACCCCATGCAACAACGTTGTTTTTTGACTCCTGTCTTATAATCCCATCTTGCCGTGTCTTCGATGTCCTGTCAGCTTGCTATTTTCTTGTCCTGTCCCATCGTAGCTGGTCCTTCCTCTTCCTGTAATGTCCTTTCACACCATGTCTTCTCTTGATCTATCATGTTATTTATTGTTCTAAACTGTCTTGTCCTTTCCTGTCTAGGTTCGTCCAGTTTTATCTTGTCCCATCCTCACCTATCACAACCACCTCTCATGTCCTGTCCTGATTCATTCTGTACTGTATTGTCCTATCATATTAGAAAATGTGTCCCATGCTGTGTATGTTCTACATTTTTGTCAGGATTATACTTTCCTGTGTTAAATGGAAGGTGGAGACAACTTCTGACATCTGATGTCTATATTCCTTTATGTAAGCAGGAATCATTAACTGCTGTCTCTTGCATATTTTGACTGCTAGGCTGTGTCTCTTTTACATCCCATATTGACTTTTCTAAGTTCCCTACATGTTGATGTTGCATTTTATGTCCTGTCAGTTTCATTTTGTTTACACACATTGTGCACAGTTTTGCTTTATTTCATCCTTTCACTATAATTTCAGAACACATTTTTTATCCTCAACTATTTTCTTCTTGTCTTTTCTACTATGGGGAACTTTGTTGTGTAACACTCTGCTTTATAGCCATGTTTCATTAAACACTTTGTATTTTCTGCTATTATATTGATAGACTGCCAAAGATTCTGGGGAAGTCTATCTATCTATCTCCCCTTTTATCACTAATCTTTATTGCCATTATACTGTCATAATGACTTAATGTAACGTGTATAGAGATTATTGTGTGGATCATCTTAAACATCAAAAACAAGGAGTGTGATCTAATGTGTGTCCTGTGGGACCCCAGTGGGATAGAGGATGATGTTCACATGAAAGCAGCGGCTGTGAACATAAACTGCAGGCTGTCCGGGCTAATAGTCCTGAAACCTCCCTCAGGGCAGCGTTGCACGTTTGAGCTCCGTCAGTCGGTAAATCGGTAAATGATCCCGGCTGTCATTTAATCAATATGAACAGGCAGCAGCTGTCACACATCATCATCTCCCCTGGGGGTCGTTGTCAAGAAGCAGCATAAAAAAACACAGGAGTGTGTGAATGTGGGTGTGTGCGCCGCCTTTCGTGTTTCATCGGATACATTTTTCATAGGTCTTCATTGTGACAATTGGCCTGATTGAAGAGCATCCTCTGGTTTCTCAGTGTTAAAGCAAAGGAGGCTATACTGACAGAAACACACAGAAACAATGCACTGATTGACAGAAATTAATTGTCAACAATTCTGAAAATGAATTCATCAATTAATTCAAGTCGAGTCAACAATGTGTAGATTTCACCTTTAAAATGTAAGAATTTGTTCTGTTTCACAACACTGTAAATGTATTATTTTAGGGTTTTAGATTGCTTATTGGATAAAAGGAGAAATTTGAAGATGTCCTGCGGCATTCATTTTCCACCATTTAATAAACTAAAAAATAAACAGAAAATAAATCAACAGATTGAGTGACATCGAAAATAAAAGATGAGACAACATTTGCTGCTGTTGGATGAAAATATGAAACATTTTTAAATCTATAGCTACAATATGGCTTCAACTTAAGCTGTCTTTATCTTTGACTTAAACTGAATAAAAACATGATGATTTTTGTGCCCTGAGAGAAAAAAAAAATGTGCCAAATCACCTGATATCCCCATATTATTCATTGTTTTCTTGAGATGACAGGAAAGCTTTGAGGATGTTATACTCTGAGGGGTCCTCCTCTCCTTTCCTCTATCCTCCTCTCCTTTCCTTTCTCTCCTCTTCCATCCTTTCCTCCGCTAACGTGAGACAGTGAAATCTCATCCAGCCACTCTGCCTGCCCTTATAGCCAGCAGGGAGGGACATGTCATTTCACTTGTGTGCATGTGTGTGTGTGTGTGTGTGTGTGTGTCCCTTACTGCCCAACACACAATGACGAGAGCAGCGGGAGGAGGCAGGTGGGGGTGGGGGTGGGGGGGTGACAGGGCTCTGATCTCTCAGATAGGGAGATAGCCACCTGATTCAAATGGCTCGCTTGTTCCCGGCAGTCACTTGATCGGCGTGTGAACTGACTCCTCTCTTATTTACAATCAAATGCTGCTGCACTGACCTGCCCAACCCAACCCAGGCCAGACCTCTCTTTCTCTCACTCTCTCTCTTTCTGCCCTATATTTGCCATGTCTCTCTCTCCTCCCTCCCTCCCTCATGCACACCCACACGCATACAGGTGTATTTGGGAAAGCTGTGATGGAAACTTCCAGCGATGAGGCTAGCTGTAACTATCATGCAATCTTTTGAAATATGAGCTCAGGTAAAGTTCAAGTTTTCACATTGATTTTTTTTTTCCTACTCTTTATCAGCATTTGATATCTCATAATAGTGGTCTTTCCTTAGAAATATCTTGGTTCACAGGAAAACATGAACCTAGCAGTAACACCAGCAAGTTTGTTCAGCAGGGAAAAAAGTGAATAGAGCAGAGTGACAAGAACAAAAACACAATTACATGTGCTAGTATGTGAAGCAGAATTTATCTAAAACTCAAAGATGCCTGCTACGTTCAGGTGAACAGTTGCATTAGTTACAGAACTAGATAAGTCCGAAGGTTTCTCAGAGGAAAAACAATATAAAGCTTCAGAAAACTATAGCCGTGTTTAAGTGAGGAAACCTTTTTTTTTGCAAGTGCCAAGAAATAATTAAAAACTGCAATGTATAGAGAAATCGTATCATATCTTTCAATCTAAGATCTGACAGTTTTAAGATATCAAACTTTTTTAAATATTATTTCCGGATATGGCTGATTTCCTTTTTTTTAAATCAATAAACATTAATAATAAATAATCTCAGTTTGCTCCTATTTGATGTACTATGCTAGAAGGACTCAGTCTAATCTAATCTAATCTAATAGGTGTTTTGTGACTACTTTTAAGATAATACACAAGATTTTGCTACACTTATTTACCCTCCATGCAAAAAGGATTTAAAGCCTTTCTGAAGTGCTGATTTCAGGGGTGAAGTACCATGAAATATTACTCAATTAAAATACTAAAAAATGTCCTTATTGTACAAAAGTGAATTCACAACTTGTAGCAAATAACAAGCAGCATTTGAGAGTGGAGGAGAAACAGCTCGAGTGTGCTGCATCTGCCTGTCTGTCTGTAACTGTCCTGTCTGATTATCGCTCCCAGTTGGCCCTGAGGGGACACCCACACTGAAAGAGGCCACTCTTCCATTCAACAACAGCTTCTGTCAGAGAGACGGAGAGAGGGAGACCTCAGAGTCACCAGCTCCAGAATAGCCTGATAGTGACTGATGCAATCAATCGAAATCTACGCTACAGTCAACATGATCGACTGGGAACGAGATTTAGCGCATAATAAAAGGAAGTGGCTCTTCGTAGGAGCTGAACAAATGCAGAAACGTAAAGAGGGAAGGGCCCGCATGATGTTTGACTCCTTTGAAAATGGCATGTTTCAAAAATTACAGATAAGATTTGAGCCAAATACAGCCTCGTGTATTCCCAGAGACATAACTGCATCTCAGAAAATCAGTGGTGTGTGAGGTTTATATGTCAGCGCCGTATTAAAATGGCATTTCGCCGCATGTATACCGCTACAGTTTGACACAGATCAGCCATGACACAGTCGGCACCAGTCAAAACAAACTGATGCATGGACATTTATTGTCTAAATGTGCGGCTCTGTCATGTTGGATGCAGTGTCATGTGTAAGATGACAAGAAGTCTGATGACATTAAAGTATTATCTGTGATATTATTATGGCATTATTATCATCTTAAAGACTAATGACGGCAGTAAATCTATCATGTAAGGGCTTTTGTAAGACGCTGTTAAATGGTTAATAACTTGACAACTGGGCACTCTTATTGATATCAGTGTCGTGCTCAAGTCAAGTGTTGCTTATAGAAAAATATGTTCAGGTATGTGTCATTTATTTTGCTTACTGGAATAAAGAGTAATCGGAAAAAAAAAACAGAAAACTGGATTCAGCAGCTCAACTCGTTCAGTGAAGAAAACAGCTTGAATACATATATATGCCCATACTGCCACAAATTCAATAAAAAACACAAAATGAATGCAGAATACAATGTAAGCAAACCAGCCGAGGGTCACGGGTCAGATGAATAATTCACTACTGAAAGAGATATGGCATTTCCACATGGAGGAATGTAATCTGGTATGTCGGTCTGTTTGTCGACATGATTTGTTATAACAGCCCGGCATCTCTGCTCTGAAGGGCCTAAATACAGCAGCATGTGTCTGTTACTGAGGCCCAGGACACTAAAACACTTGGCAAATGACATTTAAAGGATGCTTTTATCCACAGATGCTTTAATCTGATGTGCCGCTTCGTGAAGAGAGGAGAAAATAAGTGAAGGGAAAACACAAGTGGGGAGTGTCTGGAGGATGACTTTGGCCCACAGCTATGTATACCTTGTGTGTCTATGTTTGTGTGTAGAAAAGGGAGCTGTCATGTTGATGTCAGCGCAGCCTTTGAACGACTACACTATCTCTGTGACAAGTTGTAATGTAAGCCTCCCCTTAAAAACACATTAACACCTTGTCTTGTGGGTCAGCTTCAAGAAAAAGTACACACAGACAGATACATACAATAGCAGTGCTGACTACTGACATGTTGAAATATAATCACCTCCAAAACACTGAATATTAGAGAAACTGGCTGCTGGTCCAAAATTCTGAAAAGTTTGTTGAAATTTGCAGGTGCATTATTAAAAGCAGCTTAAAGGTTTGAGAAGGGGCTTAGATAATGAAAATAAACTGTACAGTATAAAACACATTTTAAATCATTATCAGTATCAATGACTGACTTTTGATGTTGACCAGTTTTGCATATCTATGTATAGTACAATGAAACAAACCCGAACACTAAAGCCTGATGTTCTGTTTGGGCTCCAGAAGACCACAGGCACTCTTCAACAGCTCTAAAGACTTTTTGTGAAAACTATCACACATCCTAAAACAACACATGGCTTTTCCTTGATGGTTCTTTGTGTATTTCATCATCAAATCACAGAAGTATTTTGAGGTCCACAAAAGCCTCCTAGACCAGGTTACAACAGCAGAGCCAACAAATGATGAAACATGGCATGTAACACTCTGTCACTATTCCAGAAACAAAGTTAAACAAATCTGTTCAGGTTGCATTTCATTGGCAGCAAACTATACATTTGACTGTATTTCATTTATTTATCTGTTTAGGGATTTAGATGTGATGTAATAATCAAATATAATACATGTTGTATCCTATTTTTTTACATATTATTGTTCATTGTTGTTTATCATTCAACCCAATAAAGTATATGGACATTAATAATGCCACAGATTTTACATAATCCAGTTGTTAGTAGTGTGATTTGGCTTCTAAGATTTAGATAGATAGATAGATAGATTTTAATTTAAACCTACTTTTTTGTTTTATTCTAACTTCTTTCAGCACTTATTTACTCTCCAACAACTCTCATCTCTTCCAAAAGCCACACCTTTTTTTGAGCCATTTAGACCCACTTTTTCTCAGCATACATTTCTGGATGTGTCATATTCTAAAATAGGACAACCCCCTCCTCCCCGTTTAATGTGCGAGTGGAGTTGTTGGTCAACAGTTGGGTCGGGGGCCAGGCAGAGGGAGGGTGGGGGGCCGCAAACAATGGACTGTGCTGTTGTGGAAGGAGAGAGAGAGAGAGAGAGAGAGAGAGAGAGGGAGAGGGAGAGAGTCAGGCTGATGACAGAGTGAAAGGGGTTAGTGTCTGTGCTGGGAAATGAGACCAGAGGAGGGGGGTTCCTGTGTCTGTTGGCTTGTTAATGATGATTCAGTCCCATCAGCTCAACAGTCTTCTCTATCAAAGAATCTCTGAATGCCTACAAACCACCTCACACTGTTCAGCAGCTCTGGAACAGGGACATTACCAGCAAAATGACTTACTTTATCCAACATGTAAAAATCCAAGCGGATCACCTGTTGGCTCTGACACATAAATTAACTATGTAGGAGCAGAAATTAAAATCAGTTCAACAAACTGAATTGATCTGCCATGCATTTCCTATGAAATCAAATATTTGTTTTTCAGCAGTTTCGAAAGCTAAAAACGCCTTATAGTGAGTAACAAACGTGGTTTGAAGTTCACAGTGAGTGAACGAAAATCTATTTCCTCCACATATCAGACAATAATACATGGTTGTAGGTGGTGAGTGCAGGCCGACAACGTTATTACTCATCTAAAGACTAGATCCAGAAGCAGAGAAATCAGAACACGCTCTTAAAGTGACCTGATTCAACAAGTGATGCAACATCTCAGCCAACGGGATCGAAATCTGCATCGGGGTGTGTTTGACCGAAGAAAGGCCACTCACTGCAGCAATGATCGCCTTTTTGTGTCTCCGAAAGTCACCCAACCCGTCCACTCTTCCTCCCCGCTCCCCTCCCCTCCCCTCCGGCTCTCCCGGAGCTGCATGAGCCGGTCCTGGGTGGCAGTTCGCCTGGAAACCCGTTGATATTGTTCCAGACGAGCGGCAGTAGGGAAACTGTTGTTGTGCTTCAAAGTCTTAAGAAAAAAAAATGTTTTTAGGGTCTGTGCGCTCAGCTATGTAACGAAGAATTTTATAGTAGTTATTTTTTAATGCGGGTGTCATTTCAGTGTTGGTAATTGACGTCGATTTTTTTGTATCCTAATTTTGCGTTGATTTTTCCAGAGAAGCTCTATGAAAAAGGGGGCAGGATTTTTTCCAACACTGGATGTGCTGACTGACCCCCCACCCTCGTCCTTCACCAAACACAGTCTCCAAATTTCCGCACAACAAAAGCCCAGCGGACCGTGCGCCACTTTCACTTGGAGCTGCAGGACGCGCCGCTGCTGCAGTCACCTGTTGCTTCAGCAGCAGCTAAATAAATATCCAACAGCAAAGACCCAGATAAACAAAAACACCAAAATCACTTGCATTTTGATTTTATTCACAGACGGTTTGTTTGAACTTAAAAAGCCCCCCAGTGTCCCTTCACACTCAGCCTCTGCCCTCTTCTCACTCTTTTTTTTTCCAGGAACCATATAGCTCATGAGTGAAACTCTTGAATTGGAGCTGCATTGTTCCTCTTCCCAACAGCAGCCAGCAGCTCAGCAGCCAGCACAGCCAGCCAAGCGTTTGACGTTATTAAATAATAAAGAGAAGCTGATCTGCTAGCATTGTTGTGAAGGAAAAAGGCCAATTAGCTTGCCGTTATACTGTCATTATGGCTGTATTAACTCGAATTTGTTATAGGACAATGTGCATATTGACACTTTGCATTTGGCTTTTTTTTTGTACTGTAGGGGAAATTAGTCTGTACATTAAAATGCGTAATTGGCGATTGGATCCGCACCAATTATGGTTTTCAGTCTCAGCATTTAAAGAGTCACACAGTAGTGAAGGCATAAAATATAAACGTAAATAAACTTAAAAGGAATAAAGGAAAACTGGTGTAATTTAGTGGTGGTGGGGGCTTGGTTTATTATCACCTATGAGATTAAAATTGATTAGCAAGAATATACAACGGAGATGTTAGAGTTTATGATCCAGTGAAAATATTATAAGTGGCCAAAAAGAGTGATAGATTAACTCGAAAATTGCTTTTTCTTTTATTCTCTTTTTCTATTTTTTGGTAATGAGTTGATCTGATTTTCGAGCGACCCTGCGTATTTTCTGGCAGCGCACGGATCAGTTTTAGCGCACAGCAGAAGGGTTTCCCAGACAGGCTACAGTAGACTACAACAGGCCTCATATTGTGGCTCTTCTCAGAGTAAACCCCCTCCACTCACACACCCCTCCATCCCTCTGCCTCTCCCCTTTCTCTCGGCCTATATGCTAATCTGTCCAAGAAGCAAAAACAGGAGTGAAAACACAGCCTCCATCAACACACTCCAGACAGACCCAAATCTGGCAGAGAAAAGTCACATTTCACGTGATTTCAGGACACCTGAGAGGCCTTCATGGCTTTTTCTCCATAACATTTTCTAATGTTAGCTGTCTGATGGAAACCAAAATAGTAAACAAGAAAGTGCAGGAATATGTGAAGTTTTACCCGCAGCCATGAGTGTAAAAAAAAATGGTTTCTCAGGCATTTTACAACTGCCAGTCACAGCCAAGGACGATTATGAGGCATGACACAGATTAAGTAATGACAGGCAGTCAGTGATTACTACTAAAATGAAGGGCCCGAGACAAAACAGGGGAAAAAACAACTGAACAGTTAAAACTATGGAAAATGGTAGTTTAAAAAGAGTTCATGTAAGCAGCATTCTATTAGTGGAGCTGAATCCAACTCTACCGGTGCACACAGTTTAATCCATAAACATTTGATTTACCATATTATAATGCGTAATTGAATTAGATTTTACGCGAAAACATTGTATCTGTGGAACGATCCGATGAAGTAAAAACCAAACCGATGGCATACAGCTCTTTGCACATTCCTCCTCCGCATTAAGTTAAGACTAAGAGATAAAATCGCTGTTTTTGTTTTTAAGAGTCGTGATCTGCTGCAAACGGTGCATTCCTTTAATGATGGCGCTTCTATAAAGCTGTCAGCATCAATGAGCAGAAATGATAAACGGAGCCCGAGCCGCTGGTGACGTGGTGGGGGAAGAGGGGGGAGGAGGGGGGGGTGGGGAGTGGGGGGTAGTGTTGGGTGGGTGAGGGTGAGGGTGGTGGTGGTGTGGGGGGGTGTCGCAGAGGCCTCTAGCCTCTGAGAATGCAGGCCGAGAGCAGCGCGAGGCTGATGGCATGCTGGTCTGTGTCAGTGTGTGGTCCTATTCAATGGCACTGTGTGTGTGTGTGTGTGTGTGTGTGTGTGTGTGTGTGCGTGTGTGTGTGTGTAGAGAGGGGTGAGGGGGGGAGGAGAGAGAACCCCCTCCACACACACGCAGCTGAAACACACGACAGCTCTCTGCTCTGACAGTTTTTTGCTATTCACCCATTACTTGCTGTAAGGCAGGGATGTCGGGCAGCCTGAAAAACACTCGAGAGGGCTGCAGAATAATGACACGACAGGAGGAGAAGAGCATCAACAGTGCGTGTTTGATTCTTATTATTATTATTATTTTAGAAGTTTTCGGTTTTCATTTGCTCAGAAACAGTCCCGGAGGAAGCTTATAGATTGACTTCACTCACTGTGACTTGCACAACCATCCTGACATGGCACAGAAGCCCCCATTTATCAGTCGTGTCATGTATTTGTCTGATTTAACTTCGCTGGAAATGTGGGAAACATCACAACAAGCAGTTTTTTGTTTTTTGAATTTTGACAAAAAGTCTGTTTGTGCTCACGTGTTATTAAAATGAACTAGTAAAAATATAGTTGACTTGTTTTCTGGGTAGTCTTTCTCTTAAAAGCCCGTGCGTAATTTGGCGATAAGGACTGTGGACCAATAAAAAGCTTCAAGGAGGCTGAAAGAGCAACGCTTTATTTCCGTTATTAAAATATAGCAATTCCTCTGGGGTGATTTCCTGATCATGGAGGCCTGTAAGATGTCAGATTTTGTGCGCTGGAAGAATCACTTCTATCTGAGGACCGGAGTAGCCTTAGTGCGTGGCTGACGTCATGCGCCCTCCTCCTTATTATCCGCAGCGTGGTGAAAAAGGAAAGTGGCTCTCGTGGGATTACAGCCCACTAAGCTCGCTTTGCGTGAGCGTGCACGCGCGCGTGTGGGTCAATTGACCTAATTTCAAAAATCATATAAGCTCAACAACAAACATATGATTTGGACTGCGGCCAGGATAAGGCTTTAAAACAAGGACCGAAAACTATGTTCTCACATTATTAATTAATAGTATCTTCATATAATTTTTTTAAAACAAGAATTTATTGTATTTTTTAAACTTAAAAAAATTAGGAGGCCTGTATGAGCTTTTTGGCCTTGTTTCTTGTTTCAAAATGGATCATGACCTGCTGTGACCAAGCCAACTGGGTTTTGCGCACTGATAGAAAATAGAGCCACTTTTGGTTGCCTGGAGTTCTTAAAACACAGGAAGACGTTTGTAATGAAATACGCCAGTGTTGTGATAAAGGCACACTCATACGCCAGGTTATCATAGATAACATCTGGGAGCTTTTTTAACCGGGGCAGAAAAAAAAAAAAAAAAGCTGAGGCGCGCGCTTACCACCTGTTGCAGGACAAATATCCTCGAGCTGCGACAGCCAGACTCTGCACGCGAGGAACAGAAGGGGAGATGGATGGATGGATGGATGGATGGATGGATGGATGGATGGATGGATGGATGGATGGATGGGAACACCTTGACCGGGCCTCCCAGCTTCTATCTACACCACACACAACACACCTGGTTGCGCCATTAAGGACATTTTAAGGAGGATCCTCTCCGCCTTCACTATAATTTTCCTCATATAAAACGTAAAAAAATATTTGGCATTTAAATTCCCTCTTTATTTGAACCACTGAGGCTTCTTGTCAGTGCCATGATGGATTCTGTCCTCGCAGTAACACCACATGAGGTGTAACATTTTGGACACTTGATTCCCTGTATCACCTGGATCTCCACTGCGCTGTGCTGTGCTGTGCAGCGCCTTTATTTAATGTTTGAACAGGAGCGCCACTGAGCTTAAAGCGCCTCTGAGATTAAATCAGATTTTGGAAAGCACAGGGGCTAAATGCGGGCTAATATTTTTCTACTGAGATAGCGCGATATCAGTGTTTTCAGAGGGAACATTTACCGTGCCCTAGTTTGGGACTGTTTGACTTCACTCACATGAAAAAGGAACTAATTTATTAATCTAGTTTTCCCTTTTAAATGAGAATGTTTACAGGAAAATATGAATAAAGAGGGACAATTGCGTGATTTACTTGGTTTCTAATAAAAATCTAAATACATCAGTATTATTAAACACGTTTAATGTTGGATTGTTTTAAAAGCTGCCTGGGTCTCAACCTGAGCATCCTGGTTGTGTCAACATACAGTCTCTACAGGCGTTACCAATGAGCCACAGGTCCCATGATACGCCACAGAAAATACAAGTTTCTCATCAAATACATCAAGTGTTCTCTGCGCTCAAAAAGCTTTTTCATCACATCAAAGGTGCAGCGCGCAGCCGGGAAAAATATTAATTTCGCGGGGCCTCGGGGCCTGCAGGGGCCCGGTGTTCACTGGAATCAAAAAAAAAAAAAAAAAAAAAAAAAAGGAGAATTTAATGCGTCTACTAGTCCGACCTTTTAAAAACAAATTGTTTATCACCGGCCTTCTCTGCTATTACAACCAATTGAGCTGCTCGGATCAATAATTAATGGGCCAACCGACGATCCCTTGACCTCTTGAAGGTCCGACTGGGGGAGAGAGGGAGAGAAGTGGACGGATAAATACCGAGGGGCCTCTTCAAATATTCATCTGCCGCTCCCCGGGGACCCAGCCTGCAAGACACAACGGCCCTAATCTAGCTCGCTGCACACACACACCCACACACACACACACACACAGTCAGACACACTCCCCCCAGATTTAAAACCGTTAGTTAAATTCAGGGCGAGCTGTTAGCTCATCATAAGGATTATTATTATGAGAGAGGGAAATCAGCCTGCTTGGCACAAAGACGCATGGGAAGATTTTTTTGGAACCGGTTCTGTATTTTTTTTTTTTTTTAAGGCAGGGAGGTGGTGGTGGTTGGGAGTCACCGGAGAGCTTGAACCAGGAGAAGCGGGGTTAACGGGAAACAGCAGGGCCCATTTGATTAAACATTAAATTAAAAGAGCCACACTCGACAATGTGTGTGGATGCGATGTGAAAAAAAACAAAACAAAAACGCATCGCGGCTGGTCCCGCTCGCCTGGCTCCTTTCAAGAGGGCTCACCTTCACTTCACACCTAATTGGACATTTTAGCCTGATAAGCCATGTTCCGTGATTTGGAAGAAAAATAGCAGAGAAAGCTTCCAAAACCAACACACATTATTACTATTAATAATATTATTATTAGATTAAAGGAAATGACAAGAGAACATGTTAGAGCATGAAGTCAGGCCTGAGCTTAGATATAATGTCAGGCTGCTGCATGGTGTCATTAAGAAATAAAAACCCACCAGTGATGACAAACACTCTCTTGACAGGATACACATATCTAAATAACTATAAATGTGATTTGTGCACAAGAAGATATTGGCATCAGTGCTGTCTGATTATTGCTCCATCAGTCCAAAAGAAGGCCCAGAAGACAGAGTTTTAATCCACTAAAAAGAAAATATTAATTGGGCCTCAACACCAGTAGACTGTGTTTGATTATAGAAGAGGAGAAATGGCAGTCTATACCTGGGGATGGTGGGTATTTTGGTGGAAAATTCTTCCCCCCTTTTTAGGAAACAGGCAACAAACTTTGGCTTGATGGGGCCATCCGCAGGCACTAGAAAACAGAAACGTGGTTAACCACGACGCACAAGCTGAATTATCTGATCAGTGGAGGCACATCATCCACAATTAATTATTTTTGTAAGCTAGTTAGATGTATTTATAAAGATGCTAAATTTAAAAAAAAAATCTGTGTTGAATTTACAATGAAGAATTAACATGAAAGACAGAAAAGCTCCACACACAGATGACAACTCAACATGTGATGACTGCCTGCACACACAAAATGAGTGAGAAATAAAATCAAAACTCATACAATTTCAAGTATCCAAATTTCCAAAATTTATTCATTTCAAACTGCATATTGAAAAAAAATATACTCAGCTGAAATTGTAACTGTTATAAGGATGGTATTAGTTTCGGTATATATACATGGAGTGGTTGGCTTCTGCGTACAGGCCACAATTTTTAAAATACAACTACGGGAATGAATTTTGAAATAAAAACTTAAAATATCACAGTAAATATACAGAAATTGTACAAATCAATTAGAAAATAAAGAGCACAAGCGTCATACCTCTAACAGATGAAAAGTGGGAGACAGAAATATAAATTAACAACCTATATTTTAAGCTGTATGACAGAAAAAAAGCGTTGTATTTTTTTTCAAAGAAATTAAAATGTTTAGTAATATTGATCTTAAATGAAAAAAAAATAACAAAACAGTATTACCTGCTTGGTTTTATGTCCCTTTTCTTTCCAATGTTTGCAGTAATTAAGGAGCATAACTGATCGCTCTCATAAAATTCCAGTTCTGCCATTTTTCACTTTTAATATTTTCTGCAGAACCGGCGTTGCTTTTATATAAAAAAAAAAAGAAAAAAATGCAACCTCTTGCAGTTTAACAAACAGTTTCATCTGATTGTAATGTTTCTTTGATAAATACTGTACAAAAGGTGATTGCAATAATAAAACATTTGATTGCGACTCCCACTTTCTCGTCTTCCAAACTTCATCCACCAGTGAACAGGGGATCTCCTACCGTTCCTCTAGAGCTTCCTTAGAATAAAATGAAAGAAAAAAAAAGAGTCGTGTGTCCTTTTTGTCCTGGAGACTTCTATACAACTTTTCCCACCCCGAAATTTTTCTGTACAAAAATAGTCCAACGTTAAGTAGTCCACAGTTTCTCTTATAAAAGTTCTTTTTTTTCTCTCTCTCTCTCTTTCTCTCTGTCTGCTGTGTGTCTCTTACATGTGTGTTAACGGCAGCGTGCCGTTGATCGTCGTCCCGGGCACGGTGCTCTGGTAGTGCCCGGACATATGTAGCCTGGTCTGGGCGCTCTGCTCGCTGACCTCCGCCCCGGGCAGGTACATGCTGATCATGTCCCTCAGATCTCCGCTTTGGCAGCCCGGGGCGGCCCGGTGGGACGATGAGGTGACGACGGGCGGGCTGGAGCTGCTGGACTCGGACTTCACCACCGAGGAGGGCCCCATGGAGCCCAGGGCGGTCATTCCCGGCGTGGTTTGTTGGGAGTAGGACATGGAGTATGTCGGGGAGCCGTTCATGTAGCTCTGGGTGCTGGTCATGGAGTTGTACTGCAGGGCGCTCATGTCGTAGCGGTGCATGGACTGCATCTGGCTCGGGTTGTGCGCGTTGAGCCCCGGGTGCTGGTAGCTCAGCTGGTCCTGCATCATGCCGTAGCCCCCGTTGGTCCAGCCGTTCATGTGCGCCGCATAGCTGTCCATCCGCTGGTTCACCCCACCGCCCAGCCCGGTCCCCCCGACACTGATCCCGGGTCCCATCCCGTTCCCTCCCGGAGCCAGCATCCCGCCGGGCAGGGTGTACTTGTCCTTCTTCATGAGGGTCTTGGTTTTCCGCCGGGGCCGGTATTTGTAATCCGGGTGCTCCTTCATGTGCAGGGCCCGCAGCCTCTTGGCTTCGTCGATGAAAGGTCTCTTCTCGCTCTCCGACAGAAGTTTCCACTCTGCGCCCAGCCTCTTGCTTATCTCCGAGTTGTGCATTTTGGGATTTTCTTGCGCCATCTTCCTCCTCTGGCCCCGAGACCACACCATGAACGCGTTCATGGGTCTCTTGACCCGCTCCGGACTGTTTTTCTGGTTGGTGCCGGTACCTGTCGAGTTGGTGTTGCCCGTGCCCCCCGTGTTGGTCTGGGGAGCTGGGGGCTTCAGTTCAGTCTCCATCATGTTATACATCAGGAACAGCTTTTAGTTGGAGCTCCCGAGCAGACGAGGGAAAAAAAAAAGCCAGAGACAAACTCCACAAGCCGGAGGCAGACAGTGAGGAGCGCAGGGCTGCTGCTAAAAGTTACCTGTCGATTTTCTCTGCAACTTTTTTCTCTGGACAAAAACAACCAGCATCAGAGCGCGTCTCCAACACACTCTCTCCCTCTCTCTCTCCCTCTCTCTCTCTCCCTCTCACCGAGTGTGTGTCAGAGGATGTGTGTGTGTGTGACAGAGAGCCTTCTTCTCCCAATAGGTCCCTGCTATGTTGTGTCCACAAAACTTCTCCCGTCGCTTCTCCGAAAAAGCATCAACAAACTGTACTTTTTCGCCTCTGTCGCGCCTGAGCCTTGACAACTCCAGATAGTTTTTGAACAAGTTAATAGACAACCATTCATGTGACTGGGCTGTCAGCGAATAAATGGCTTCGACCTGGCCAATCAGAGCCGGCCTTTCCACTGACACGCCAATGGGAGACCTTAATTAGCATAAAGGGGAGGGGTCTGCCTGCCCCGAGACACACACAGCTTCACACTCACTCAGCTGCACATATTAGCCAATACAAAGTACATATTTACTATTTCCAAGCTTATGGAGATTTATCTCTGGGAATATATATATATATATATATATATATATATATATATATATATATATATATATATATATATATATATATATATATATATATATATACACACAAATATGTGGTGGCCCTTTATGGCTATTTTTCAGAATTATATTGAGTTAGATTCAGAAGCTCACTAGGAAATTAAAAAGCATTGCCTAGTAAACTTTCGCCCACATAGGACAAAAAAGTTTCATAGTGAATAAAATTATGCTACAGAATTTCTGTTAAACATGATTTTTTTTCATTATGTTTTGGTTTGAGGCTTGATAAAATGTGTGGCCTTCAACTTCAACTACAAATAAAAATAATCCAAAGAGGCACATTACAAAGTGATTTTTTTAAAATCCTTAAATCAAAGTATGAAATGCTGACTTTAATGGTGTCACTATCGTGTGTTCTTCAAGGTCTAAACTGCATTGTTCTGACAAAAGTCACGGCCCGTGACACTGCTGTTGTTCAAAATCAAAAAGTCACTAATTCCCCCACTTACAGCCCCAATAACATAACAACACTTAAATGGGCCTAAACTTTGTTAGTTAACTCAAAGCAGTGAATGGACGGTGTGTGAATGTGAGCAGGGGGGGAAGCCACGGCTGGTTTTTAGCGTTGAAAAGAGGAAAGGTAATCCAAGATGTTTCCCCCAGTCCTTTTGTTTAGTGAAGTTGAATGCCAACACACAGAAGGCAGACGGGCTCATCTCAGCACAAATAAGCGGTTTTTGTTTGGGATGTTGTCGCTACATCTGTCCGGACAAAGAACCAACTCCACTCCACTTCCACTGCCAGTGCCGCTGCTGTTGTTAGGGCTTTGTAGTGGAGAGTAAAGGGGGGAGACAGGCCCTACCGGGGACACGAGGGGAGGAGAAATAAAGGTGAGGAATATTTTAAGATAAAGTGTGTTTGCACAAAAGACGCAGCTCATCCATAGAAGCCCCGAACAAGCGTGTCAGCCAATTAGAGGTGGATGAAAAGCGGCCTCCACCTGCTTCACTTTTCATTCCGGATCAAACCGAGCGTGCTGAGCTGATTATGGAATCAAACCGGCATCACAAGCTGCACACACGAATCATCCCCTCATATGCTGTCCGAAAGTTTTTTAAAGGTTGCAAGAGTTGGTGCCACTTGTTTATTTTTTTCCCCCAGGCTCTCCATCATGACGGCGAAGCGTCGTGACGCGTGACACCAGCGCCGCCTACTGGACACAACTGGAATTACGCGCACATCCAGAGAGCAGGGTCTCTCCAAGTACAGATAAGGAATAGAGGGTGACTGTGTTTAGAATTTCGGTTGAACAAATAAAAAAAAATGGTGAAAATGGTCTAAAAATATATTCATTGCACAACAACACTCCGCAAGCTTGAGAGGAAAAACTAAATAAAACGAAGGCCGCACATGTCTGGATCTCTAAGCCAGACAGTAATTAAAGATAGATCAAGTACATACACCTGAAATAATTCAATTTAAATGCGTGTCTCTAGATTAAATCATAATTGAAAGTGGATAGATCAAGCCTTTTTATTTTGTTTTAGTCATTTGATAATAAATGGAGGAGTGGAGCCCCCGTGCTCTCATTATGCCGGCCCCGGCAACCTTACATAAGATTCATCTTGTGCTTAATAGGCTGCGAGAGGCGACACATGCAGCTCGGTCCATTATAATGCAAGGTTGAAATGGGCCGCTCGGCTGCTATCTGCATCTGAGTGTGTTCCCCGCTACCTCTAATCTGCTTATGATAATAAAGGAACAGCGGGGCCCTGCAGCGCTCTGAAAGCAGGCCCCAGCCAGCCGGGAATGGTCCTGCATCCACAATCATCCTGAATTAAAGCCGTTGTTTGACAAAAACCAGGAGAAACTAGTGGGGCGGCTCCCTCGGACCACTTGTAAGCCCCCTGCTACACCAGGTTGGAATGGATACGGCAAATACACGCTGTGATGGCAAAATACTGTTTTGTGGTTGTCCAAATTTAGGTGCAAAAACAAGAGAGGAAAAAAGCAGCAATGTAACTGAAAAATTATCTCCCGCTTGAATGAAAAAAACAAGGCCTAACGCTATCTAAAATATAATTTCTAAGCTCATTGCCATGATCTTGGTGCCAGTTAATCCAGATAAAATTTAAACATACACATGCCAAAATCTATGAAGAGGATAATCCTGTTAAAATGAAAATAAGAACTGAGAGACAGATTTAAGGTGAAATGGAAATAAACTTGTCTTTTCTTGCCACTAGGGGCCGTAACAAGGACTGGAGAACATTTATCACAACATTTAGGAGTCCGTATTGATAACTAATGCAGAAAACAAAGACAAGGTTACTTTTTTCCTGATTAACAGAGGCTAAAATTGTTATTTTTTTTTACAAGGTTGAAGATAAATGCTGCAGTTATGATTAGTTAGTGTTTTGATTTTTTATTATTATTTTAGGAAATAGATTTTGTCAAATGTGCGCGATAAACTGAAATTAGATATTTATATAGTAAGATTACATCGCCTAATAAAGAATATTACATGTCTGACAACAATCTGAAATTCGCAAGATGCCGTTTAAATTAAAGGTTTTAATAAATGACATAAATCACGCCTAAAATATAAACTAAGAATAAAAATTAAACATTGGTTTTCGGTAATCTAGAATTAAATGAACTGTCAAAATTGTGCACTAGCGCACAAATGTAGGTTTAATCAGGAGAAACTCGGCGTTTTCATTTGCAGCCTATTTTAAACAATATTTATCATCACTGAAGATAAATACTTAAATAAGTAAAATAAATAAATAGGATCAAATTGCACGAGGAAGCCGCTAAAATCTGGTGGTCAAATATGTTCAGTGTGCATAAGTGATGTGTGTGTTCAGCAACCCAAAGCGGCCAACAACAACTCAGTCAGTGAAGCTCATGATGCCATGCGGTGTCATTCCACAACACTGCATGTTTTACACACACACACACACACACACGCACCCACCGCCTCAAACACACACTGACATGCACACCGACACACACACCGACACACACAGGGCTTCTCCTCTCCACTCCAACTTACTGCCAGTTTGGGAGTTGTCTTCCTCTCGTCTTGATTGGCAGAAATTAAACAAGATGCCATTTCGCTCAACCTCCTCCATATCTGTCTGTCGCTTCCCCTCCCGGTGAAGGAGCCTCAGCGTGTCCGGGGCCGAGGCTTCCAATCCGGCGGTAGCCATCCGGCAACTTTCGGCGCGGTCGCCCTCTTTCCTCCCGGTAGTCCGCACCGGGGTTCGATCCGGCAGCCGGCGCGTTGTGCTCGGCGTGCAGCCCCCGCGCAGCCCCGCTGTCTGCCTGGAGCTCCGCTGTCTTCTCTCCGCTAGCCCTGCAACAAGAAAAGCCGTTTATGGCGACACACAATGTGAAAAGGGGGCCGATTTAAAAAGGAGAAGAATGCAAGCAAGAACAACAAAAGTCAGTTATAGCAAAGTCTATGCCTCTCCTCTCCTATCTTCCACCCCCTAGCTTAGCCCACATAATGAGCAGGAAAAAGCTTTATATTTTGTTCACTGGGTATTCACAGATAATTTGAAGCCATTGTTTCTGCCACAGATGGTTCTTTTTAATACAATAACGGTGCTCTTTGTGAATAGCGAGCCCACAATAAAAATCTAAAGCGTCCTCCTGAATAACCATTTTGTTCTCTCTTGTATAGGCCGAACAAAAGCGCCAGTGAGGTAATGGCCTGCCTTATTGAAAGCCTCAGAATGGGGATTTGATAAAGATTTTTTTTCGCTCCTTTTTCTTTTTGCAAAGTACACGGCAATGTCAAAGAGAAACTGACACGGGATGAAAAGGAAAAAGGCTCGGAAAAAGTGCTTGCCGGTGCAGATTGCAAAGATTATTATTATTTTGATAATAATAATAATTCTTATTATTTACGTTTCCTAACTTTGTGCCAAAGTCAGATGTGAGGGGTTGTTGTGGGGGCTGCAGCAGAGCAGGTCAGGTGCAGGCATGTTATGGATTTTACAGTGGAGCTTAAATCCAGAATACATTAGCCTCCAAAGGTCTGCTGTGGATTTAGCACAGTCTCATAATTTTGCACAGGGTGTGTCAAGTTGTGCTCCATAGAGTTAAGCATTCAGGGTGCATATCCAGGGAGACTTCCTGTTTCTAATTCTGCCCCTCTCACTACAGTCACCCAGGAAATATTGCATGCCCTTAAAGCATTGATAAGGCACTGTGAAATGTCATAAATGCACGGATGTTAATAGGGGGGGAAATGAGGATGACTAATGTAACCTGCTGAGGCTGGGATGCACGCCTGTAGCTGTGTGAAGTCAACATGCATTAGCTGCTCCAGGATGGATCCTGCAGCCGTGTACGCGACACCTTAGGCTGCCCACGGTTGATGTAATTTGTAATTAACTCATGGCTAATCAATAAAGCATTTAACAGAACACACAATGGACACACAGGGGATGATCCCAAGCCAAACATATTGGATGTCAGCGATCGTTACAAGGTGAGGACACTCTGTCTGTCACAGGGTTGGAGGGGCGGGGTAGGGGGGGTTAGCAGGAGAAGATAGGGGCACTAGATGATGGGATGAGGGGAGAGGAGGTGAGAGAGAGATGAAGGGCAGAGAGGAGAGAGGGGATAAAGGGGGAATAATGGTGGACAGAAAAGGTGAGCAAAGAATCCCATTTCTAACTCGTCTGGCCTACTTCATAGACACGCAGAATCATCCTCCCCCTGGAACCATCATCCCTCAGCATCAGACGTATAGAAAACATATGTACTTATCAACGCACATCCAGTGGATTAAGAAAAAGGCCTCGCGTCTTCCAGCAGCCTCACAAGGAGCATACAGATATTCATGTTCATGCCATGAGGAGAAAAAAAAACATGAAAATGAGAAACATGAGGCTTTTTGAATGGAAAAATTTTTTTTTTGCAATGCAATGTGCAAAAAGGTGACAAAATATGACAAAGGTCTGGTTACAGCACCATCATCAGCGCAACTTTTTGTCAGCCTAAAGGCATTCTTTCCTGTGATAAGGGGCTGTTTGCTACAAGCACCATTTCTTGAAATGCCTCGTTTCAGGAGCGCAAACCCTTTCACATTTCTGCAAACTAAATCGTTTCCTCTCTGGAGATGAAACACAATATACTGTATATGCACAATATAAATAGTTAACATAGTTATTCAGCTTCGTGACACAATCAGCAGTGACAGGTGGCTTTAAAACGGCTTTGAAAAGAAATCAAATGAATGGTTTTCAGAAATAAAGGCCTATTTTGTTGAAATTTTGTTGAAGTTCATGGAATCTTCTTCAACTCATCATTTTTGCATTTTTCTGGCAACAATTTGTGCATTTAACATTTCTAGGATTTTGTTGTTTTCCATCACAGCAAAAGTCAAGAGGGCCACCCACGGAAACTCAAACAAAGGAAAACGAGAAAGACTTCACTCTGTATACATACACAGCATACTCATCAATGAGCTTATAGGAGAAGGACTTCTACACTCAACCATCCAGATTTGTTAACAGGTGAACTCTGGGAGTGCACTGAAGAAACACAGCAGAAGCCAGAAATACATTCTGAGCAAGAAAAAAAAACACAGGAAAGGAAAGCAGCAGAGGACGATTTAAAGATGAGAAGGAGGATGACAGAGAGACAGACAGAGAGAGGATCAGTGCTCTCAGTGTGAATAGGCTTAGCAGGAACGAAATACGACTCTTTGGCTTTATCTGATCAATCTGTGCCATATAGTCTAAATCACAGTCATACCCCTCATATTAGAGAGCTGGAGCACTTTTAATTATAAACCCATCCACAGAGGCCAGCGAATGTGATAGCATGTTTGAAAAACTAGAGAGGGAGAGAGAGAGAGGGGGAGAGAGAGAGAGAGAGAGAGAGAGTCCATTGGCACCACAGAAGCTTTTAGAAAGACCAGCATCATCACTGAATGCTAATGCGTTTTACATTGAAGCTGTCCATTGACATATAATCACACACACCAAACGTCCACACACACACGCACACACATTTATGCTCTGAAAACATTCACACAAATGCACATTATACATATATCCTAGCATTTCCATATGCATGAGAGTGGACACATTTGGTGCATCTGTTTTGTGTGCGTGTTTTTTTTTTTTTTTTTTCCAGCACGGCCTGGTGGGAGAACCACAGTGGGCTTTTCTCCCTTTGTGTCTCTGCATTGCATTGTGTGTGTGTGTGTGTGCGATACAGACACATTGACACAGTAATCAGTGAAAAGGGAGGCCCTGGTTGAAGGCAATGCAGCCAGCTATCTGTCAGTCATGTCACACGCACAAACATTACCTCACACACACAAACAGCCATTCATTAATACTAATACACTCGTCCTTGAGAAGAAGTAGTAACATTGTTAAATGGCTGTTTTGAGGATCACGCTGGGTCGCTGGCAAGCTTCTCAGCGTTACATAAAGTGTGTTCAGTGCAGTGACTTTAAGTTTCCTTTCAATTCATCTTTCTTCACTGTCACCCATCCCTGCTGCCATGAAAGTTATAAGGTGTATTTGTTTTGTTGATATGCAAAAAAGGTATTGGCAGATACTGAGCATTAAACCGCTTGAGTTTACCCCTTGTTGTGTATTAGTATAGCAAACGTGGTGCTTTCCTGTATTCTAAAAATGACCTCTAGTGGGGTAAAGTCTCTGAAAAAATGCTGTATCAGATGCCAAACTACGGAAACATCAACAGAAACAAAGAAGCAAGCCAAAAATGGCAACATACCAGTACCACAATATTGACAGCAACATCAATTTTCCTGAACAAATAATATAATGCAGAGACAGTTTTTTTAAGCAATAATTGAAGATATCTATGTTACAACATATGTCAAGACATATCTGTATTTTACTTCAGGCTAGTTTTGGTGAGACCAGTCCATGACAGTTTGCCGTTTTCAACCTTGATGAAGTGATTCATCAATTAAACCCAGTAAATATCAAAATTCATCTTTTTTTCTCTTGACACTAAGCCATTATTTTTCCACTAATAACAGAGCTTTTTAACAAACTCTCAAGAGAGTGGCCTCATGTTTTACAGTAAAGAAATAGCTATTTCTTTACCCAGCAGTGCAAGAAATGCTGTGCTGTTCACCTGCATTAAGATGATTCTTTTTTCAAAGCAAGAGCTGAATGATTTGGGGAAATATAGTAGTAGTTCAGTATTTAGTGTGTAAAGGATTTAAAACATAAAACATAGCATTAACTCATGGGTCAATATATAATTGTGGGATTTTTGTATCATAGTTGACATTTTTGCTGTTTCCAGGCCTAAACATGGCCACCTATAACCTAACACCACATGGCATTTTACACAAAGATTCTTCTACAATATTCAATATACAATTGAAAAAAATTGAAATTTAAAGTTATTTATAAAGATATTGTAGTAAACCTGTTGACATGTGATAAATCCACACTTTACTCACACACTATATTAAATAACCCAGAAAGCCTTGGAGTCTGGCCAGTCTTTTCTTCAGGAGGAAATGACATCATGTGGAGCAGGTCATGCGATCTGGAATCAACACACTTCCTTGAGAGGTGTTTTTGTAATGGGGAACTTAGTTGGAAGTGACTTCTCTGACACAGATACAATTTATTTTCCATATACAATTTGATATATTGCCAAAAATAAATATCTGTCATGATTATCTCAACTCAAAGAACACAAAACTATTTTTTGAATAAGCTCATTTTATTATTGTTTAGCTAATTAGAAGGTGGTTGTTATTACATTTGGACGGTTATTTAGTTGACATTTTAGTGATGTCCAGTAATTTTTTTTATTGATAAGTGATTGTTTCCATAATAAATAATTATGGAATTTGTAAAGACATGATCATAATGAACATAAAAAACAATATATATATTTTTTACTTTTAATAAAAATGTATGCAAGATATATCCCATGGACGTCAAAAATCCTTCAGTTATATATTGCCCCACATATTATCAAAAACCACAAAAGGAAGACTGAATTCATAAAACCGGTGATATTACAGTTTAAATCTTGCCACAGACGTGCAGCATAATGTGTCAAATATCCTAAATTGGAGCCTTTGCAATTTTCCTATTGCATTATTTCAAACAGAAATTTTGATTTGAAGTCTATTAATTGCTATTTTATACCCTTTTAGATGCTCAACAACAGTAAAATACATCAATTCAAAGACCAACATTTTGAGTTCGGCTACACCGATGCTCAAAATATGTGGTCACGGAGAACAGTGGGAGATAAAGTGGAGGTTTCACTTCCTCACACTCAGCAGAGGAACCAGCCTGTGACTGTCCCGCTCTAACACATGATGTAATGCAAAGCTTTGATGTTGCTTTCAAGTTTCAGCGTGGACAGACAACTTTTCAAAAAAGACTTGAAAATGCTAGTGGGGACATAAATTTCCATATGTAAACAGCATTTTCAAATTTATCTGCCACAATATGGACATGGTCAGACTTTTGAGAAGTGCAGGACGGAAGCTGTAAAGTTGAGGATTAAAGCTTTGAAGATACTAAAATGCTGACCACCACTAGCAGGGAGGTGGCCGGTCAGTCCTGCAGCTGTTTGTTCAGGAGGCTGGCAGGAAGATACACGGACACAGCTGTCAGATATTTGCTGAACAACACACTGCGCTGCATCTCATTAATGAAGAATGCAACACAAACAGTTTGAACAGAGCGGCACGGAGAAGTTTGCCTCCGGGCCACCATGCTGTTCAGTTACGGTTCATGTTTAAGGGTTGAATGTTACAAGTAATAGTGCAGAACAAAGCGAAAGCAGAGGTAATTACTGTTTGTAGCCGCTGTCGTAACATGGCTGCAGGGATGGCCGTGTTAGCCGTCTGTCAGTCAACCTCCAACTCTGGTCCACAGGGACAAACATTTGTGGTCTCTGGGTAATGTACAGAACGACGCTGGTGGTCAACTCACGAAGAAAATGAAAGAAATGTTCACGTTTGAGGTTTTAAATAAAATATGTTGGAAACAATTTGATGGAAATTAGTGAATTTTGGTGCCCATTCACATCCTCTTTAGGATTGACTTATTAATTGACGTATTAATCCAATACTGCAGCTTGTTGCACGGTAGGGTAGAGCAGTTTTACACTGTTTGAGCAGATCTGAAGGTGAGCTGGTGTGCTTGAGCTGCAGTGAGTGGGAAGGGTGAATGGAGAGAGGCGAGGACTTCATCTAAGTCATTTTAAAGCAGGAAAGGATTCATTTATTTAAAAAAAATTATAACATGTAACTTTGATTATCAGCCTCAGCTGTGTTTTGTGTTCAGGCACTAATTACTTCGCCAAGGAATGTGGCAGAATTATGTGAGGATCAGCGTAGGTTTGTCTGTGAATCTGTCTGTCTGTCTGTGCGCAACATAACTCAAAAACGAACCAGCGGATTTCGATGAAATTTTCAAGGAAGGTCAGAAATGACACAAAGACCAACTGATTAGATTTTGACAGCGATGCAGCTTATAATCTGGATCCATGGGTTTGTTAAAGATTTCTGTATCATTACCAGATAGCGGCACAGCATCACTGTAACCATGACAATGAGTGAACACTACGTCAGCTGCCTGCTGACAATCACATGATTGTGATCCTACTACAAATCAACCACTGTGGACTTATCAGGACTTATCTGTCAGAAATCATGCAACGACTGAGCAGTCTTGGCGTAGTACTGTGCTCTTCTTGTTACCAAATGTTAACATGCTAAGACACTAAACTATGTTGGTGAAGGTGGTAAACATACCAAACAAGCAACATGAGCACGTTAGCATTTTGATTGTGCTACCAAGGCTGTAAACTCACCATCTTGTTCCTGAAATCCATCTGTTTGTTCATTTTATTCCAACAGATTTTCTCAAAAATTAGAATCTAATTATAAGTGCAACATTATATATCACTTTCACACTTTTGTGTTAAAATTGGGCAAGAACCCGATATAGACAGACGTACTGTAAAAACTGCATCCCCGAGTGTGCAGGGAAGTTACTGACTTGCAATAACCAGGTAAATACTGTATATCAGGCACATTTCACCAAGAACATGCAGTCATATATTCCACGGTGAAAAATCTGTGCAGTGCTTCTCTAGTTACAGAGATCAGATATGTTGTGAGCACAAAATCAACACACCAATTATAGAATCAGTTAAATGTCACTGTGTAGTGAATCACAAACCCAAATGTTTAGAGAATACCGGGTTAGATTTCAGATTAAACATGACATTAGGCAGGATGGAGACGTGAACGCAGCCACCACTACAGACTTAGATTATCTGGATGATGATTGAAATGTCATTTTAGCTGATTTAGTATTTATGGACAGTTTTAATAATGTTTAAACATTTGATTGCCAACTTGCACAATTTATGCCAAACAAACCATAATCGTTGATGGATGCTTGCTAATGCTCTAGTCAAATTTTTGAAATACAGAACTACATGACTGATATTAAAAACCAGCAAATTACAATCATGAAATATCATCATTACATTGATCAAATGCGTGATGAAAATACATGATGATAAATCATCAGATCAGCTACGTCTTCCACAGACATCATATTAAAATGTTGATCTATATAACAGCTCCCTCAGTTCATTTGATTGACAGCTAATAATGATCAAACCCAATAAGAATTGGTTTTCTTAATAATGACTTGCATAAGAAAATGTGACTGATGGCTAATATGTCGGAGCATCTGGTAGCATTTCAATGCAGAATTAAGATTAAAAAATCTAATGGAAACATCAGGTCCACAGATCAGCCAGATGAAGAAGCCTACTTTAAAATAACTTATTCTGTGAGCTGATTGATGGTTATTAGTGATCAAGACAGATTAACAGGCTGCCTGAAAGGACGACTCTCATCATTTGAGTGACAGTTAAAAATGTACAGCAGAGCCTGTTACAGTGGTGGCATCAAGCAAGCTGAGAAAAGCTGAAAATGAACACATCTGAATCTGTTTTACAGATGTGTGTCACATAGGAGGAAAAAACAAAGGACATGACAGACTCTCTGATGTTAAAAACACACTCTGGACCAGGTATATCACATATCACACACTGCAGCCTCAAACCTGGGAACATGCTGAAAAGATCAGTAAAAACTGTTTTAGTTCATTTTGCCCAGGTTTTGACACATCCATGCCTCAGATTTGTTCCTCCACACCAGTCCAGCAGAGATAAATAAAACTATGGCTGTGAAGATGACAGTGCCAACAATGTGTTTTTCAACTGACACGTACTGATTACTTTGAATCACAAATGTGGACTAAAACAAAAGTTCAATATGCCTTTTTCAAAGCTGACGTTTTAAATTGTCAAACCCAGGTGAAACTACTAATCATCATTTGCTGGACTGCATTGCAATAATTTACCAGCCCAGAATAAACACTGACGCTGGAGCCTCTGCTGAATAATTAAAATCAAAATATTATCAGTGTTGCAATATGGCCCAATGCAATATCCAAATCACAGGAACTGTGATTTTTATTTTTTTTTTAATAAAGGCCAAATATGTCAAAACATACTATTTTAAATGTAGCGTTGTGGTGGTGCTATATACTCATACACACCAGATTCATCTTTATTGGAAACTTAGTAATGAAAACTGTTAATAGTGTGTTTTGTGTATTATCAAGAATACTAGGGGCAGTGAGAAAAAATGTTACTCCTCTGCTTGTTTTCACAGAAAACATTACATTTCTACCCACATTCAGCATGAGGGGTATTACAGTTGAAACATTTCAGTCTTGGTCCTTTGCCAGACGTCACAATCAACAACATGAGAAGCAACATCTTTATACTAAAGATACAGGACGCAACAAATGAATATGAAGAGGGAAGCCACATCTGACATATCTACAGGAATCACCTCATAAAATTTAATTAACGCCTCCTTTACAAAGGACAAAAACATATGTCAAGAAGTGCAGGACAATCATTTTCCTTGGCCCCTTTCTACCTGGGGTGCATTAGGCATTTAGTTTAATGTTGTGATCACTAAGCTGCAAAGAGAGCTGTCTCTCTCTGCTTGGACAAATGAGCAGAGCTAGGTTCATGGCAAGATACAAGTACACCAGCGTTGGCAAGTAAGAAAATACGCTTTTCATAATTTGCGTGACCTGTGAGCTTGTATTCAAACTCTGTGTTAATTTCTGTGCCTCTCACACACTTTTCGATCCAACACAGTGTCAAAACACAGGCTCAGTAATGTACACATTCCTCTGTACACAGCGCACACACACACACACACACACACACACACACACACACACACACACACACACACACACACACACACACACACGCTGCAGCTACATTACACATGTACACATATAAGATGTTTCCCACTCACTCCATCATACACTCATCTCTCTCCTCTCTCATCTGTCTCACAGCCACTGCTGGTTTTGTTTACAGGCCAATTTGAATGAGAATGAATCTCTCTCGGATGTTTCTAGAAAGCGGTCTAATCCATGCCGGCTGCTGCGAGGCCCCGGCCCTTTGTTTGGGATTACTGCAGCTTAGCGCTAGCTAACAATGAGGAGATGAGCAGCTCACCTCATCGCCGCTAATGAAGTGTGGAGAGTCATTTAGCCGCTAGCTAGCTGCTACCGAGCCAGGATGATACCTTCACACACGCCTGCACACACACACAGATACATATACACCGCTGTAGTCCTATACATGTGAGGACACTGACTGGTGACATTTATTTCTGAAGGTTTTATTCCTCAGAGTTGCACACTGAACCACTTGATCCCAAGCGTGGGCCTTCAATTTACTCTTAAGTACCTTAAAAGTTACAAAAAGTGCCCGATTGGAGCCTGTCTGAAAATTTCCATTCATCAGATCTTTAATTTAAACTATCATGGGTGTGCTGAGCAAAAGTTCAAACCTTAAAGGCCCGTTATTTAGTTTGATGACACCATTCCTTCAGACGAAAACCTCCAAAAGTTTCATACATAATTTTGATTGGTAGTTTAGTCTTACATGCTGAATATCTTTGAAAATGATGAGCTTGTCAATAAACTTTAAAGTTCTGTAGGTTTATCATATAGAATATCATAGAATAGCTGATCTCCACAGATAAGAATTTAGAATGAAAATCTGACTATCTTAATGTAAAATCAAAGTAAAACTGTTAAATTAGTCAAACTTCTCTTTGTCATCACAGGTGACCTACATAGGTGACCACAGTGTGGCTGTGTCTTTGTATCTGACTTTCAAATCGGCATTTTAGGATGCATACGGGTTCTTTGTAAGTGCTTTGGAAGGCCCTTCGTTTAATATAGTGCCTGCTTCGGATTCAGGAGGACTTTAGCACTGCCTCAAAAAAAGACCCAACAAATATTCTAAACCGCCGCACAGTCTTCTTGGTGTCCGATCAGGCGGATGGATTTAATAGTCAAAGTGGATATTTTCAGTCTGAATGTCCGCTAAGACATTTGAAAACCTGCGTGAGTCTCGAAAAATACTTTCAAACACGCAGTGAGTGTCTAATGCTGCCCAAAAACAAGCAAAACACACACGTATGTCGATGCTTGCTGGTTCGTATGTGCGTGGGGGAGAATGTAAGCCGTAGTCACCGGGGGAGAGAGGCGCCGAGGCAACAGGAGAAGCAGGAAGATTTAAGCTTGGCAGAAACACAGAGATAGCAGTGGTCCACACTGACAGTATGTTGGCGTGTCTTCTGACAGACAGACTGAGCCTGGCATGTGATTAACGAGGAGAGGAGAGGAGAGGAGAGGAGAGGAGAGGAGAGGAGAGGACAGGAGAGGAGAGGAGAGGAGAGGAGAGGAGAGGAGAGGAGAGGAGAGGAGAGGAGAGGAGAGGAGAGGAGAGAGTGTTGATGTTTATCCAGGTTTGCGGATGAGTGTGGTTGGATCAGACCTCTGTGATGGACTTGGATGGTTAGCAAGGGAATGGCTGTGTACTGCTTACATACCAGGACATTCCCTTGGCCTTTACATGGAATATGTGGCACACAGAGGTACACATAGGCAAGGTTATATAAAGGGTAACAAAGAGGAAAGAAAAATGATTCATTCTGTCTCTATTTTCATTGTATTTTCCCTTTTCTAGTGTAATTTAACTCTCATCATCCCAGTAATCCTCTTCGTGTTCACATTACAGACTTGAGTAGAGGTAGTATGTGTGCTGTAGGGGGCTGCAGCTATCATAAATGATAAACCTACTGTGTATTTTCTCAACTCATTAGTTAATGACTGAATGGCTAAAACATTAAGAAAACTGCAAAAAAGACAGTTTCCTAGAACCCAAAGAATCTTTTTAACTACAAACAAGAAGTCTCTATCTAGCATTTTGGCTTAGAAAGTGGTTTAATTTTCTGCCCACTGAGCAGTTAATTGACAAATCACAACAGCAGTTTGCACACAACCAGACCTTAGATTGCAAAAATTAGAATGATATGTCAGAAGGACATCAAAACAACAAAACAAAAAGAAAATGAAACATGACGTAGAGACGACACACATGTCTCCTTTGCCACCTGTCATCTGTAGGCCCTCACTATTTACTGTCACAGTATGGCGTGAGCTTGACAAGCTAACACTCTGTACATATACGTCAATATTTGAGGTTTCCTTTGTTCCACCCTTTCCTCGTCGATTTAGCTACTGGTTATGAAACAAGGTAACCAGACAGTATATTTTGAGGACCAGAAAAAACCCAGATGTTTCTCACAAAATAAGAAAACAATTTAAGTACATGTAAAAAGTTACAGCACTCTTAAAAACTACTTTTATGTCTCAATATTTTGCCTTTTTACTTCAGTTTTTTGATCCAATTATGAAGTTTAAAGGTTACTGTTTTGTTCTGGTGGGCTATTCAGAAGAGAAGTTTTTATTCACTCATGCCTTCTAATATCTGCTTTTAATATGCAGGTTTAAATAGGATCAATGAAAAATGAGTACATTAGTCTATTTCCTCTTAAAGGATATGTTTTGACAAATCCTCAGGTACACTGGCAAAGACAAAGACACTAATATTCAGGTTGTAAAAAAATATCAGAACATTTCACAACTCAGTAGACTTCTGGAAAGTACTAAATCCCAGCGAACGCAAAGTTACTGATTGAACAGGAGTATTGCTTTTTGGCAACACCTGGCTACATGCACTCAGACACTCAGACAGCTCCTACGTGTCTCTGGCAGGTCTACAGAAAGTCTAACTAAGTCAGAATCACAGAGCCAACAAGCTGTAAAGTGAAAAAGTCATAAATGTTCTGTGTTTATCTTCAGGCTGAGAAACCTCGCACCTCGCTGATAATGTGTGTGTATTTCAGGAAAGACTCAAACACTGCGGTCAGAGCGAGTCGTGACTGCCTGAACGCACACACTCACACTCGTCTCCGTACTGTTTAAACAGCGCCTGTTGAATTTCACAACGAGCTCATAAAGGACGCAGAAATGTGTTGAGGTCCACGGGAAAATAAATCAAGAGTGTTTGCCTAACGCAGCGTCTGTGCGTGTGCATCTGTGTGTGTGCATGAGTGTGTGAAAGGTAAAGAAAGTGTTGATATATCTTCATGTGTTCACTCTTCAAGCAAAATGCAGTGGCTGCATAATGAGAAATTTTATATGTGCCTTTTTGCTTGAAATGCTTTTAAAATAGCACAATCACTAAGAGGAAAGAGGTAAACATGTCGTTGCGAACATCTGCTTGTAAATGCAGTCAGAATTTGTGCATCAAAAACACAGAAACAGAATTGCCAAAAATTCTGTGGGGAAAAAAAGGTTCATTTATTTAAATAGCCAACATTCATTTTTGGTATGAAACAGCAATTATTTCCCCAAGTTATCACTTCTACCTCACTGGGCCTTTTGACAGAAGACATGTTGACATGTCACAGTAGTAAAAGCACAGGTATAAACAGTCAAACAAACACTGGCTGAGTTCCACTTAGCTGCTTCAGTTTCTGGGATCCTGAATAGAACAGACATGTCACAAGCAACATTACTGTTTTTAATGACAAGTCAAGATGCTCTGAAAAAGGCCCATCATGTCATCATTTAACACTGGTGGAGACATTTCTAATGCTGCATGGAATTATTTTCTAATTAAAATTTCCTGGATTTGCGTTCTATGCAAGGGTTTCACCTGAGTATCATTTTTGGGTTTCTCTTGCTGTTTGGTTAGCTTTAGGAATATATCTCACTTTGGTTGACCCTTAACCAAACTTCTAACAAGAGTTTTTTTTTTTTTTACTTTTGAAAAATTGCACAATTTGAGTGAAAATATAACCCCTTCACAACATGTTTGAAACTTCTCCTTATTTTATATTCATGGTTGGGTGGTTAAAAAGGAGTGACAGTACAATAATAAAATAATCCAGTAGAAAATACATTATCCCAAAAATCTAATGAAGAAAGCAGTTTAGTTGTATAGGAATGTACTTCTTTTTGGAAGCTGGGTTAATCACCTGGACAGAAACTTGAGGTTTAGAAAAATTAAGTACTCTTACTAAAGTACTTTCCACATTCTAACTTTAGATCCAAAACCTGAGACATAATCTAGGAACATATTGTCCATTACTGTAGAGTAACATACCCAGTAATAGAAAAGAGCCCAAGGACCTTTATTTCTCATGGACCCTTGCAGCTGTGCTAATGAGAAAATATAAATTGGAAAGGACTACATCATAAGACTGTTTGCCAGTTAATGCATCAGTACTTGACTGTTAAAGGGCAAAGCTTTCTACTTTGATACTTAAGTGCATCTTGAGGCTAAAACTTCTAGAACATGGAGAAATAGCAGGACTGCACTTGTGAAGATGTATTTTTTCTGTTTGTGGGAATGTCGTTTCAATCAAGCAAATGTTTGAGTATTTTCCTCACTGTGGATGGAAGCACACTTGTGCCACATGCAACAGATGGCAACATCTGTCATTGTCAAGTGTGTGTTGTCTGTGTGTGTGTGTGTGTGTGTGTGTGTGTGTGTGTGTGTGTGTGTGTGTGTGTGTGTGTGTGTGTGTGTGTGTATGTGTGTGTGAGAGAGAGAGAGAGAGAGAGAGAGAGAGAGATACATTATAGTACCAGAATACGTTCTCACTTCTTGTCACTGTTGGTATGTTGTTGTAAATATCCATGAGTGGGTGCCACTAATTATCATCATGTATGTATGTGTTTGTGTGTGTTTAGGCAAGTGTGTGTGTGTGTTTGTGTGTGTGTGTGTTTGCCTTCTCTCAAAGAGCTCCAAGCTGTCGTGTTTTGGCTTCCTACCATTAACATCTGCTGCATTTAGCGCTGCCATGTCGCTCTGTGATACACACACCATCTAATAGAATCAAATGATCACACACTGCCAATGTTTGTCATGTAACACACACACACACACACACACACACACACACACACACACACACACACACACACACACACACACACACAAGATCACTACTCTGTCAGCTAGTTTACCAACCAGTTGCATGATCACTTGCACTTTTTAAAGAATTACAATGAGCTGACTACAGTCCTTTAATGCTTTATATCTGAGTTGACTTGTCGACTGTCAACTGTAAGTTTTTCACCTCAGATGTATCCTTTATACATGTGAGTTTCATACATGAGTTTCACATGCAGGTGTGTGTGTGCACCAACAGACTCATCTGTCCACATCTCTGTATCACCACACAACAAATCTATTTATTTTGACAGAGATAATAAGGCTCCATAAATAACAAAATAGCTTTTCTTTTGGATGACTGTGGCTTTCTTTTTAGAAAATGTAAAGGTTTCAGACTGCAACAGCTGGACTCTTTTGGGCTGAATGCTTCAATCATTTCAAAGTAGCTAAAAATCACCCTTCTTCTCAAGCAGACAACTCTAAAATGCAATTTTCATAACAGCTTCACACCTATTAGCTCTGATGTGAAAAACTAGATGACTCCACTGCTGCTCACATCATCAGTCCAATTCCAAATACTTCTGGGCTCCCGAACCCAAACAATGCGGGCATCTGCTACCAGACTCATTCTTTAATGGAAAACCCTCTTTCTGTGTGTCCTTCGCTCGCCCATCCAGGCACTAATGTAAATGAAAAGCAGTGGGACAGGGTGTGTTGCTAATGTGTGGACAGGAACAAAAAGCCGGGGTCCGGAGGTATTGTGTTGGCCCTGTGACACACATCCCAACCTCAGCACACACACACTCACCCCCTCCTCCCTCCCTCCCCTCCCTCTCCTCTATTGATGGCTCCTCGAAATCAATAAAAATGATCTTGGAGTCCATCCACCATTTGGCTGCATCATCTTGGAAGTGCCTTCTTTAGAATATAGCAGCCATACTGTACAATGGGCCAGCCGAGCGCGTGTAATTTGCCATTGATTTCCCCCCTCCTCCCGCTCTCTCGCCGACTCCTTAGCCCCTAGTCACTGCACACAACACAAAAAAAAAAAACTAACTTCATCATACACCCTGTTAATGCACATGCACAATAACCCTCTTTTCTCCTGCCCTCTGGTAATTTCACTCTTTCATTATCTTTTTCACTTTCTCTCCTTTCCTCCTTTATCTCCTTCGTTCTCCCCTCACTTTGTGCCGCGGCCCTATTCCTGAAATCTCTTCACAGGTCACTGTACTTTCACTGCAGTAATGGACGACTTGTGCAAATGTCATGCGTGTTCAACCTGTATTTTTTTTTTTTCTTATGGTTTTCATTTTTTATCTTTCTGCTTACTTATTTTTTTAAGTGACTACACATAGAGATTTTATAAGCAGAATGTATTTCAACAAGTATTATCAAGGTTCAAAATATATGCATATTTACATTTTTATCGAGTAGAAAGCATCACAAAACATCAAGTTAGCTTCAGAATGTGCCCATGAAGAAAAGTTTTCTCAAGTTACATCAAGGTACGAAAAGCTACTAGTTTATGACTGATGATTTATGTTTGCTTTGTGCTGATTTATCACAGTGTTGGTCCACAAATCAAAGCCACAACACAAACATTTCTTACCACATTGACAGTTTGGTAAGCTCCCCTGTTTAACCAAGAGTGTATTTTTCAAACTTTCCGATGTGAATCAGTCAGGGAAATATTCAGGTAAATCTATTGAAATTAACAATCTCTTAAAAATAACGAACAAGAAAAGCACCCAGAGAGCGCAGTACTCCACCAAGGCTGCTCAGTTGATGTATGATTTCCAATGGATAAGTCCTGATAAGTCCACAGTAGTTGATTTGTAGTAGGATCACAATCATGTGATCATCAGCAGGCAGCTAATGTAGTGTTCACCCGTAGTCATAGCTAGAGTGATGCCGTGCTGCAATCTCACAATGATACAGAAATCTTTAACAAATCCGTGGATCCAGACTATAAACCGCATCACTGTCAAAATCTAGTCACTTGGTCCTTGTATCATTTCTGACCTTCCCTGAAAATTTCATGCAAATCCGTTATTCTGTTTTTGAATAATGTTGCACACAGACAGACAGACAGACAGACAGACAGACAGACAGACAGACAGACAGACAGACAGACAGACAGACAAAGTATGCTGATCGTCACATAACTCCGCGGCGTTCCTTGGTGGAGTAACAATCAGGAGGTATATGGCATATATTGTTGTGATGATGATTCTGTATCATTAAAACAAATTTATAAAGTCTTCCCTAGTTCCTAAGATTCTATCATGTTTCGCCAAACAAAGCATTTATTTTGCATAACAAGCCCTACAGTTAGATTTTTATCGGTTATACTTGCAGTATGAGTAGCTCATTCCAAGTTTTTATGATGAGAAGCTGAAATCACATTTTTGAAGAAGCTTCACAAACCTTGATGACTCAGTGGAGTGTCAGAGGTCGATGGGGAGTCATTAGATTATACCACTGACAACATCAGCTTTATAATGATGGTTTAAACACAAACGGCTTATATCACCACACACGCCTCCATCAGCCCACACAGCTGTTTCATGTTAGTCTGGGATCTTTCCTCAGGTTGAAGTAAAGGTGGAAATGCACAGATAATTTGCCTCGCAATTAAAAGTATCAAAGCTGTAAAGTGGTGGGAGACAAAATGGACCTTTGAATTATTTTCTCATTTATGTAATGTTTCTCAGTATCAGTGGGCGAATGAAAAATGGACATTATGACATCTTAGAGTATAATCAGTAGAATCAAATATCTTGTTTTGTTCAACCAACAGAGTAAAACTCAAAAAACAAAGAAAAGCAGCAAATCACTTTTTAGAACTGTGACCATCAAATCATTTGTCATTATTACTCTGGCTGAAATTATTAATCAGTTACTAGAATTAATAAGATTTACTTTAATTGTAGTTTTAACATCTGATGCATAAAAACACACCGACTTCCTGCAATACATTAAGTCTCAACTAAGACTAAAACTAGAAAATAAAGGAATGTTGTGAAGGCAGACCTGACACCTCCCATCTCAGGTTTTTACCAAGCTTGACCATGTCAGTTCAATTTTCTTATTCACATTGGTTTGTACTCAGAGTGATTCCATCGTTGTTACAGTGATGATATTTAGACCTACAGTAATGGCCATAAATGACATATACAAGATGGAAGCCACCCTGGTCTTGGTCTTAGAGAACCCTATGCATAGTTGTTAATCACTGTTAATCACAAGGTAGTCCTGCCATAAAACATACTTCATTCTAAATGGGTTCATAATTTTCAAAATAAAGACTATTCTGTATTCCAAAAGATTTGACACTGGCAACTGAGATCATAAAACTATTGGGAAAATGCTTACCGAGAAAAAAAAGTCAAGTGAGAAGTAGGGTCATTTTCTCAGAGACTTCTATACACTCTACAACCTGAGGAGTCGCCCCCTGCTGGCTGTTAGTAAGAATGCAGGTTTAACTCACTTCAACACTGGCTCTGCTTTTCAGACACAGAGGCTACTTCTATCTTTTGTATGCAGTCTATGGTGATGACCGTTCAAACTTGATGAAGGTGGTCACTCAATACCTGATTAAGGCGCATTTTTACCAGCTCCAGTGATGGTCTTTTTATGCTGGGTGTCGACATTTTAACATCTGGAAAGGTCTAGACCTGATTTAAAAACCTTTCATATGTAGACACAGATGTACAACAACACATGTTCAACTGAGAGCCGCATCTGAAAAGCTTGCTGCACATTGAGTCCCATGCAACAATCAGCACACACATACAACACATGCTCACACACACTTCACACACACAGACAGCTGTCATTCAGTCTTTGAGAACACTGCGTTGTTTGTTAAGTCTGACACTCTGCCTCAGCCGCTCTAAGCCTATTACTGTATTCTTTCTCTGCTGTTCACAACACACACACAAACATACACACACATAGTGGTGCTATCACTCAGACCTTATTCAATAAACCCAGCATATCCTCCAGCCATATCGCACATCATTCTCCCTACAAACACCCTGTCACACAAACGCACACACACACACACACACACACAAACGGTATCTGAATCTTTTTTTTGCTGAGTGGTGTTGTCGTCGCTGTTTGTTGAGAGTATCATTTACAGCCAAGGTGTTTGAAGAAAGACACCTCTCCCATGGCGTGGTGTGTGTGTGTGTGTGTGTGTGTGTGTCTCTTTAGAGTGGGGCTTTGCTGCTCCTGACACTGTTATCAGCTCTAGTCGAATGTATTTCTTATCGAGGTGGAGGTGTGGAGGAAGGTGGGGAGGGGGGACGACCGACAATACAAGCTTATCAAACGTCCTCAGCCACGATTCGGCCTGTCACTCAAGTCTCACGTGCACGCTCGTGCTTGCACGCACACACATATGGACGAAAACACACAGACAAGCAGAAGCTTTTTGATTGATAGATGGCTTTCCCAACAAATAGAAAGCTGGGATCAACATCCTTATGGCCCCCCTTTTTTTTGCCTTACACACATTCATGCAGTGGCATAACGTATGTATGGATATGTGTGTCTGAGTGTGTGTGTGTCTGTGTGTGTCTGAGTGTGTGTGAGAGAACATTCCAGAGTAACAAAGGTGGGATTAGGGATGCATTAGTTGGCCGTGGAGCGAGAGGCCTGTCAATAACAGCAGTCAGAATAAACCCTGAAACCTCGATAAGAAGACAAAGGCCGAGTCAGATAGCAGCAAGCGGGGGAGAGAGAGAAAGGAGGCAGGGAGAGAAGGAGGAATCAATAAAGGAAGAGAGAAGGGGTGAGAAAGAGATGGATGGATGTTGGGGGAGAGAGAGAGGATCAATATCAAGAGAGGCAGGAGGAGAAAGTTTTGACAAAGACCGCTGGAATGGTGAGGGGTGGGCGAGGACAGAGGGAGGAAGAGAGAGGAAGATAATGGACTGAAGGATGAGAGGAGAGGATGCTGAGACTTGGGATGTAGGTAAGCAGCAGGGACTGACTGAGATGGGTCGATAATCATACCGGAGACGTTGTATTACATCCTGCAGCAGCCAAATGTTTGAGTATTTTCATTGATGAGAGAAAAATGAAATACACATTTCACCAATATGCATCTGTGAGTCTCATCAATCTAGATGTTCATTAGTCTTTAGAAGTTTAGCAGCCTAAACTGGACTCTAGATTTTTGCTACACCAATCTCATCAGCTATCTAAAACATATTTTCCACTAGTTCTTTGTATGTAAAATGATTTTCTTGTATTAATGGCTATCAAATTCTTGTAAACCCACATTTGAGCATGGCTACTTGTTGGAGTGCATCTGCTGGAGCTCCACCAGGCATGCATTCATGGCAGGATTTTTCCAGGAAACACTGAGCTTTGCCTGCATTGTGAACAGAGGTACCAAATTAAGCTCTTTTACCATAGTTGTTAGAGAAAAAGGCATCCCTTAAGGCCATTGTGACTGCTCCATTTCCTGAACTGTACCTGTTTCTGGGAAGGTGGAACCAGGAGCCTAAATTAATCCAGTCATAGTTTGGGTCCACAAAGAATCCCCACACTGGGGGAAGTACTTTCCAAAAGCCAAGAAGGTATCATAACAGGGTTTGCAGCACTGAATGTTGCTCACTGATCAAACACAAACTTGGAGGACTTGTGCAAAGTATACTTTCTCTTGATTAAAAAAATGGTCATGTCTCCAAAGTTCATGATTTTGTATTAATTCCACAAGGAGACCTGGCATGAACTAATCTATTCATGCCACTACATGTTATATCAGTACGGGCAAAACAAAACATCCATACAAACAAATTTATGTCCCTTTATACATCTTTTTCTGCTGATGCAGAGTGGGGTCACAGTGGCAGCAGGGTAAAGGCTGGGTTATGCTTTCCGCAAGAACGTGATGCACAGAAATGAGACGCTTGGAAATCCGCTCACGAGAACATGTGTGACTTTATACTCGGCATCTGCTCCCAAACTTCAAGAGGCAGTGTATCGCAAACACACATCTACCTGGTCTACTCTAGTACTAAACTAGAGTAGAAGAAATTTGCCATTGTTTACACCACTTGCAACATGGCATTTTACTGAACAGTTGCATTTTAGCAGTCAGTTTTAATTTCATGCCATGAATTGTTCATAACCCGGTTGTCACGGTGATCTCTGCATGATGAATCATATAAATGCCTGTATATCTGAACTTCTGCTGCAAGGAGCTCCTGTTCTTCCGCCAGTTTTCCATGTGTCTCTGTCTGCATTGCTAGAAAAATTTGGAGGTGCACGACATGGAAATTTTCTGCTTGAGAAGGGCCGTGTGAGGGGGCATGGCTGCTAATATGTCGTAATTCGTCCGCACCGAGCTGCATCGAGCCGCATGGACTTTGTGGACGCGTGAAGCATAAAACAAGCTTAAGAATTCCAGAAATCCCTCTCCTCAGTTGTGTTTTCCAGTTCAGATTCCAGTTAGATTTGGAGGTACTGACTCTCATTCCACCTCATTTCAAACTTAGTTGCAAACCACCCCAGCATACCGACAGAACCACATCATCTGCAAAAAGCACAGATGCGACTCTGAGGTTCCCAAACACTGAGATGTCAGTCACAAAACTATGTATGTAATAAAATAGCAAACAGGGAAGTTTTCTGTAAAAACTTTGACTCTTTATTAACTCATCAAACCTCCTTCAAGGACAGCGCAGAGAAAAAGCCTTCACTGCTGCATGTCAAAGGATGCATGCACACAATCTGGAACGTGCATTCCTATGACCATGAAAACCAAAGAAGTGAGTGTTTGAATCAAAGTGTGTTCCTCAAAGTGCTGCCGACAAATCCTCAGTCAAATAGCTGCCAGTTCTGCTCTTCATGGTCATCTTTAAGTGTGAAATTCCAAATAGGTTGAATAAATTAAGGGCCTAAGCAAATTATTAATCTCAGTGTTGTCACTGGTGGATCAGTGGTTAGTAATAGAAATACTGCTGTATTCAAACTTTTGTTTATATGTTAAAAAGACTCAGCAACAGCAAACAGACCAACAGAAATTATTTTAATCTTCCAGTTTATTACTAAGGGCTGAGTAGCAAATCTGTGTGATCTGTGTGATGCTTTACAGTTCTCGGTTTAATCAGCACTAACAAAATGAATTAAATGAATAATTGGTAGGAAACTCTGATTAGGCTTTTTATAAACTACTTAACAAATGGATAATTGTCTCTATTTTATTTTATTTTATTTATTTTTGAAGTGTTCACATTTGGGTTGTTGCTTGAGAATTCTATTGTTTGTAAAGAAAATTTTAAAAATGGCTCATTCCTCTAATTTACCATGTCTGTTGTTTGCATTTGTGGCTGGACTGCACAGTTATCGTCATGGGAGCCTACAGCTAATCTATGAGCCAGCCATCGAGCCAGTAGAGCAGTCGCATTGTACAGGTTATTGAAGACATCTAATCATGCAATACTTTATTGGCTATTCTACACCTTTTTGATTGCGAGGTCTTCAAAAACATCAATAGCGTGTGTTTCAAACCCATATTTAATTTGATTCAATTAAAATAGGATGATACAATATAAACCTTTATTAATTTCAAAAGAAACTCTTAAGAAGATGCCATGAAATTAACAAAGAACTTAAAGCATTAGCCTACACAGACACCCATTGTGTTTCTACAATTTCGTATATACCTTCTTCTTCCTTCCTCTTCTGCCATTGGAGTGTATGCCAGCCCCTAAGCCCCTAATCTGGCTCCTTAACAGGTTACAGTTCCCTAATTTTTTTCACCAAGTTTCATGCCTACACATCAGCCACTGCAGACCCATCAATGGATCAAAGTTGGAGGTGCAATTATGGACACATTTGAACCATATGACTGATTTTCTAAATGGCGTACTGTTGGCTTTCGTCACCAAGGTGAGTTCAAAGCACCCTATGACATCTTTTTCACCATATTATACTTCATCAAAATATTTTCACAGAATTCAGTCTTTTTCACCAAAATTGGCAGAGATGATCTTCAGACCAACATTCAAAAAAGTTAGCATATGGATTTTGGATTTTCGAGAGCCTTCATTCAACACAGTCAATCAAATTCAGCTGTCAGCCAACTAAACAGAAAATTAGATCGCATCTCCGTAATGCTTAGATTTATTAAAACCAAATTTGGTACATGGATTCGATTTTAAGGAAGCACAAAAAAAAATGCAGAATATTACTACCAGGGGGCGTTTCAATAAGTAACTGTTGATGTATTAACTAGAGCAGAAAATGATTGTGTCTGGTATTACCATGGGAGGCCTCAAGGCTGAGACATGTCGACTCGTTATGCCAAACTATTTATGCGACCACCACATTGGATTTGCGTGTGAGGTAATATCTCAGAACACTTTCGTTGAGTTGCCTCGACATCAGATCATGATTGCAGGTCTTTGGGGTCAACACAATGAAGTATTTTATCAGTACAAATTTCTGAAAATGTAGCTATGAAATATGAAACCGAAGATAGATTGGATGGCTTTGAAAACTCAAGTAATTCTGCTTGTGTTGACAAAATATCACTTAAACCAAACAAAGTTTTATGAATATAGTGGTACCAAGAACATGCTTGAGTACGGAAATTTACTAGCTTTCCATTGGAAAGTGGTTGCACAACTTGCACAATGAAGTGGAATTTTCTCTTTGTTTTACAAAAACAAGATTCTGGGTCACATCTATAAATGGTTTTCACCAGAGATGTATCAAAAAAACATTTTCATACAGAAGATCTAACTTCATGCCCAGCCAGAATAAAGCAGAAATGCAGCTGAGGCTGGGTGAGCTGTGATTTGATGGAAAAGGAGCTAAGAAACTAGTCTGTATGGTATTTATCATTCTGCCAAATACATACCATCTTGAATTGAAGGTTGAAGAGCAGCGGGCTCTTAGTCACAGCAATCCTACAGAGGCTTGAACCAATGACAGCAGTGCGGCAGGCAGTGGCAGGAGGGGAGAGGCGTGTAATTGTTTCACCGACTCTCATTAATTAATTTCCCTCCTTCATTTATAGTGGAAGCACTACATAGGTCTGGGAGGTATAGGTAATGACACAGAAGGAGGGACATGAATGCAGAGGGAGAGAGAGGGGTAGAGAGACATGGAGAAAGAGAGCGAGTGCATCCTGTTCCCGTCAGCATGGCAGCGAGCAGCTAGCTGTCACACAAAGACACAATGAGGCCCGGCAACAAACAGCCACTTAAAAAACAGCCTGGCAACAGAGAGCAAATTCAATTAGAGAAGTAATTAGTAGATACAGGGCCAGGCAGCGGGCTGCGGCGACGCCACAACACAGGAATTAATAGGCGCGGATAGGAGGAGGACGCTGTCATAATTAAGAGGCAATCACCTATGTCAATGAATACCTAAAAAAAACACAGCCCCCCACACAAAACTATTAATTCAGTGATCAAAAATATTTCAGGAGATGATTAATACAGCAAATTCATTTAAAAAGACTAATTTCTGGAAAGATAGCAAGACAATTGCACATAATGTACTCCGCCTGGCATTTATATTGCTAATTAAATTTTTTCTTTCTGATAATTTGTGGAGGGATTGCTCTTCTCTCTCTTTCTCAGCTCGTGAGTGTGTTGCTTTTTCAGGAGTTATGAACCCGTGGAGGCAGTGTTGCAGCAGTAAATATGCTGCAGAGGCTGTCGAGCCGTCCTGTGTCTCGAAACGCCTCCCTGCAAAACGCTGCCATGCATGGGTGAAAAAAACAACACCAACACAAAACAACAACAACACACACACACACAAACCCTCGCCGGCTTCTTCCCTCTTCAACTCTGCAACATCCCTCCACCCTCGCTATATTTATCTCCCCCCGCAACACCACCACCACCTCCCCCATGACTCCACAGATACAAAAGACCCAGCAATTAAATTAGGCGATAAGGACGTGAAATAAATCAGCAGGTTATTGATTGATTTGTCTCTCTCTTGGGGTGGGGTGGGGTGGGGGTGGAGGGCGGTTGCAGCTATCATTTCACACCAACAGCTTCTCTATCGCTAACTAATTACTCAGTTTCTAAAATCCTTCAGACGAGCCACCAAGGTTTCACACAACAGATAGAAGAGCTTTGCAAAACAACACACAAACGCATGGAACCAAAGGGAGACGGACAGATCTGGAGGATTAAGAGAATCATCAGAGAGTGTAAACAACAAGAGAAATGTTTCTGCTGGGTAGCCTTGGTATCTAACATGCGGTAAGTGATGGGAGTGTTTGTTGTTGGGCCTGACGTCGCTGTCACCCCTGTCAGAGTCGAGATCCTGAAGCTGTCTGAAAGTCATTAATCTAAACAATACTCAGCCAGCAACCCAGAGAAGCTGTAGGGTGATTAGCGATACAGTCCAATGTCTCAAACGTGAATTTGATGGTAAACGACATGTAAGCTTGCAGGCCACACGGCTGCTGAACATGTGCAGGGAAAGAGTGAAATGTCTTCTATAAATGTCGTCACAAAAAAGAGTCCTGTGATGAAAGGATTTATTGAAGGTCATTTCACATTACTTCCATGTATGCATGTGTTTTCACTGTGCCAAGAAACGGGAATAAAAAATAAATGATGTTATGATGCAGTGCAACACCCCAAAACTAATGAGAAACACTCCAGCAGAAACCAGCAAGTTATAGGTAAGTTTAGATTTTATCAGTGTTTTGAAGGTCAACAGTAAATTTTTACATTCACTCATATTGCTTTTTTTTCTTTTTCTTTGGTTAATCTGTTTTATTTTGGAATGATCTAAACTCGGTTTTGCACGATATTGGAAAATACTGATGCTATATATTATGATATAAAAAACTGGAATAGGAATTTTCACAGGATCTCTTCAGTAACTGTATACAATCGGGTGATAATTCAGAATTATCAAAGTGATTTTGTAGGTGGACGCATTTACAGAGGTTAGTGGTGCTGATTTAGATGATCGAACAAATCACGTTCTTTTGTATTTGTAACCAAATCTTCCTTTTCAGTGTTTCACTGGTGCTATTCAATCATTTTGACTGCACTACATATACAAATACTACCATTCAAAAGTGTGGGGTCACCCAGGCAATTTCATGTTTTCCATGAAAACTCACACTTTTATTCATGTGCTAACATAACTGCACAAGGGTTTTCTAATCATCAATTATCCTTTCAACACCATTAGCTAACACAATGTAGCATTAGAACACAGGAGTGATGGTTGCTGGAAATGTTCCTCTGTACCTCTATGTAGATATTCCATTAAAAATCTGCCATTTCCAGCTAGAATAATCATTTACCACATTAACAATGTCTAGACTGGATTTCTGATTAATTTAATGTTATCTTCATCGGGGGAAAAAATGCTTTTCTTTCAAAAATAATGACATTCCTAAGTGACTCCAAACTTTTGAACGCTAGTCTATATGTGTGTATGTGAGTGTGTGTTTGTTTGTGTGTGTGTGTGCGCGTGTGTGTGTGTGTAAATTTAGCAAAAAAAGTTAACTTCTATACAGTGTAAGTGAATATATGGAATATTTCTTGAAATTAAAGCAAAAGAAGAAATATTTTTCATTTCTTAGATTCCTTCTGTCAGTCGTCATTCCCAGACAAACAGCCACACCAGATAAATAACAACTTCTATAGAAATATTGGAGCCTTGAGACTTACGTTGAGCTGCAGAACATTTTGCACCAAACTTTACTGAAGTCTCAACATTCCTCTCTTACGTGACGATCTTATATAAACTTCTTATAAAGTTAAGAAAAGCACCTCAGTTTGAATGCCCCTGGTCTCAGGAATAGTGGCACCTATTTAATTCAAAATAAAATAAAATTCAACAGAGTAACACAATGATCAAGAATGACTGACCTCCAACCTTTGTGTTAAATTAGTAAAAGCCAAAGCAAGCACTGCTGCATTTTACCTGACTTTATGCTTGTAAAAAAAAACAAAAAACAAAAAAACACTAAACCAAGAAAGCAAAGAAAATACAGAAGAAAGCTATTTACTGTTGCCTCAACACTCTGAATTTCACACCAGAGAAATAGCGTCATTTTATTTTATCTTCAATGTGGAAATGAAAAGCAAGGCCAGAGGAGGGGGGCAGACTGTGATGATGAGCTGAGTTTCCACATCCACATCTTTTAAATACAGATTTAGTTTCTTGGGCTCAGTTAGAAAATGAAGGGAGATCTCCATATGCAGAATTTACATATTCATCTGTGACAGTTGGGGGTTATTTGGAGCCCCATTTGGGAGTGATGTGAGAAAAAAAATATCCACTTAGCCATATCATCTCCAGCGATCGGGACTCATAAGCCTGGCAATAGGCTGAGAAGGGAGGATAACACTAATATGGCCTCAGATTTCTATGCAGGACTAGTTAATGCTATTTACTGAGGAAGGTAGATGATCGACTGGGGAGCAGAGAGGAGAAGGGAGGGAAGGAGATGGACATTAAGTGGCCTTTGGAGTCTGTGGCCGCTGCTTTAAGAGCCAATTACCAGGCTAATGGAGTTAATGCCAGAGATGAGATGGGCTTGGGAGATGAGAGAAGAGAGAGGATAGCGGGGAAGCCTGACACAGAGAAAAAAAAAACAGCAGCAGAGAGAACGATTAGTGTTTGTTAATCTGATGGGCAAATCATTAAGCATCAAACATACTGTAGCACATCAGGAAAGAAACTGAAATGGGATAGAGGGGCAAGGAAGCGCGCCACAAGATACACATGGACGAGATCTGTCTCTGTTTCATGATCCGTCATGTTAGGCTGAAGATTAAAAGTGTGATCTCCGGGCTTATAAACGATTTAGCCAATTACCAACGTTATCTAAAAACGCTTTAATTTGCCATTCAGAGCTGCAACAGGGGCCCTCGGAGCCGTCAATGAGGGTGATTAGAGCCCAGATTGCAGCTTCGAAAGGCCCCAAACAGCTGCTGTCAGAGTGACTTGGAGATGTCAACGCAGGAAAAAACTCCTCTTCAGAGTCTGGCATCTGATTAGAGAGGAGAGGAGAGGAGAGGAGAGGAGAGGAGAGGAGAGGAGAGGAGAGGAGAGGAGAGGAGAGGAGAGGAGAGGAGGGAAAGTAAGAAGAGGTTGAGATTAGAAAAGTGAGGGAAGAAGAGGTGGAAAGACCTGAGTTGGTCGGCTGCCAGCTAGCTCAGTGTGATAGGGAAGGCCCATCTGTGCTCCCCGACACTCAAGATGGCAGATGTAGAAGCAGATTGATTTTCATTCAGCTGTCATGGTACACAAGTGGAAAAAAAAACCACTCGCGAGCGCACACACACACATGCACACACACACACAATCATGGCATTTGAGAGCTCTGTCAAGTGCCTGGGCTGCTGTTGGCTGTCGGTCTGCCAAACTGTTTCTCTCCTTCCTGTCATTTCCTCATTCTCTTTCCCTCCCTCTCTCTCTCTCCCTCTCTCTCTTCCTCCCCCTGTCTCTCTCAACGAGTGCTAGCAGAATCTAAGCGCCACATCTGGCGCTCAAATTAAATCATTTACAGTCCATAGAGAGAAGCGGCGTTTAGTGACAATACAGCCGGTGGGGAATCAGTGTGTTTTCTCTAAGCTCTGACACCATCGTCTCCTCTGGCATCTGATTAGATGTCATTGCGGTGCTGTTCAGATGTGCGAGACGTGTTTTCTTGCTGCACGTTATAAATCGGAGGGTTGAAAATGTCATGGAGGGAGCTGATCATCTGCTGGCGTCGCCTCTGACACCTGCACTCCTTTCTCCTCGTGTCACAGCTTCCATCTGCGAGTCTCTGAACTTTAGCAGATTTCATTTTGTTTGGTGATGATGTTTTTTTCTTTTACTTTGACAAATGTTTACACGGTCACTGAGGTGCTGGCTTGTGATCAACATTTAAAATGCATGAGGGGAATACAAATATATGGAAATGCAGGTAAAAAAGCGAGTCACTGCTTCCTCCTCTCAAGGTCTTCTACCTCTGAGGAAACTGCAGGTGCAACTGCTGGTTGTACTGGGCAGCTCCTAGTTTATTTACTGTTAAAGAAACCTGAAAATAGTCAGACCCAAGGACAATTAGAGCCAGTCAAACTGCATTAACCCAAACAGATCCCAGTAGAGAGATCACTGGCAGCTGCACCAATTATCAAGGTGCCGCTGTCAAAAAGAGCAGCAATACATGTCAGTTTCCCTGTTCACACTCTTTGTGTTGTTTCAAAGAGCTGACTTTCCCCTGTAATGATTACAACGTACTACCCTGTCAGAGTTGACAGTTGGTCCACTTAGATCCACTCAGGTAATATTACTGACTACAGCACCCAAGACCTGCAGTCCCATAATTGGACTCTCTGTGACCTGATCCAGCTAAATATAATGCAGCAGATTCAGGTCAGATCTTGAATACTAAGAACTGAGCAGACATGTGAAGACCTTTAACTTGAACATGCTTCCTTCGTGTGTTCAAAAAAATGCATTTAAAGCCAGAGCTTATCATAGAAAGCGGCACTACTCTGCAACAAGTGACCAATCACCTGAACCTCTAGCTAGCATTCGGAAAAGGTCACCGAAAGCAGTAGAGGAAACAGTCAAACAATGCTCAGCCAGACGTTCTCCATATTTTGATCCATTTACTTACAAGATTCGTGTATATTTGATTGCTAGATAGAATGAATCGCATTCCTCCGTGTCCATTACATCTAAATTAGACAATTCAGCAACTCATGATCCTACGCCAAAGTTCAGTGCCAGGGCAGGAAGCTGTCTGAGATGTGAAGGTCGGGCTGGTTGGATGAGCATGAAGTATGTCTGACTTTCATGCAGGAGAGAAGAGTTTGTATACAACAGACATACAATTAATGCACTGAACATTCCTCTTCAGGGGAGCAGAGGAACATACCAATGATTTTTTTGTCATTAAAAGACAGAATTATTTTATTTTCTGTGGGAAAAAGCACAGAAGTTTGGGGAGTCACAATCAGTTGAGCATAAAATTAAGTTTCGCTGCATCTCATCTACTCAAAACACCACATTCTTTGTAAAGCTACTCTGTTGAAGAGTGCCTTAAACCTGTATCAGATACTAAAAAAAAAATGCCGACTGAAACATTTCACTGCATCATTTGATGCAACTCATAATGGTTTTAATATTTTCTTTGTTCAGGTACACCTAAAAAGTCCATCTTACAACTTGTTTGGCCTAAAAGATTTGATATATATTCTTAAGAACAAGAAAATATTCTTCAAATGCAGATTTCTTTAATTCTAGTAGCTTTTGGGACATTTAAACATGAAAGAATAAGACAGATTGCTACATTCATATCTAAAAAAACATTTCTTTGATTTCAGAAAATGCTTCAAATAAGGTGATTAAATTCAAGTGTAGTAATACGTCCCCATTAGCAGCTTTTCTTTAGCTTGTCTTGAGAAAACAAGATTTCAGGATTCAATAAAAGGCTCAGAGATTTAATCCATAAAAGGAACTTCAGTCCCACTAAAAGCACAAAACACTCTCTCAGTTGACGACTGCTGTGCACAATATGTCCACACACTCCAAAAGCGAACAATAATGACCACTGAGGTTCTGTCAATCAGCTGATATTGCCACTAATAAAACATTCCACTCTCTGCTAATCACATTCAACTGTCATTAATTGCTGCTCTGTCAATGGCTGATTCAGGCCTAATAAAATCATAAAACATTTCTCCTTTTTTATAAGGATTTGGAAACACTGTTCTAGAGATTTTGGGAAGTCTGATAGAAGGCTATTGACTTGTAGCTACGCCTGGGAACGGACTGACTCCTGTGAAATCCCTATAAAATATGAGACTGGTGGTCATCCATCATTATAGTCAGACAGCACAGGCCTTTGTTTGTCCACTGCTGGACACTGGAGAGACGACTGGAGAGACTGTAATGTGTGTGTACGAGGGAGTCTGAGGGAGAGACAGCTGAAACAGAAGCAGTGAAACAGAAAGCAGTGTGAGTGTGTGACAGAGGGAGGCGGTTGACCTGGTGTCAATTAGGAGCCCATATCGTTCCATTCCCCGGGGGCGAGGCCGACTCTGAAACATTAAATCATTTCATTCACTTCAAACCAGTCCTGCTGTTTCTCCCCTCACACTGCCTGCGCCTGAAATCTCCTGCCGCCTGCTGCTCTGGAAACATTTTTACTAAACTGTGGATTGGATGAAAGTAGCTTGGATATAATACTGGCTCATTTAGCAGGCACAGAGGTAGAAGAGCAACGAGACAGAATGTTTTTGTGATCAGTTATTGGATAAACTTTGCATGACTTAGAGGACAGCGGGGATGCAATAGAAAGTTAATCTACCACAAGTTAATTTTGAACATATTTCTCAGCACAGAAAAGAGAGTTTTAGAGGCACGAGCATATAGGTTCATTTCAGGGCTGAACCCTGAATACTGCCCTGATAGTTTACTTGCTGCCAAGGACATTCTGTTCATGCATGTTGTATTTGTCTGTAAAAAGAACAGCTTAAAAACCGGTTAATTGAAATTAAAAGTGGACTTATATCAGAGGCCAAAAAACAAGCAACGATTTTTCAGTTCAATTTAACATTTTTACACATTTTCTTAAAATATCTGTTCCTAATTTGATGGTGATGGGATTGTGAGCGATTAGGTGGTCTGCTGGAGAGTCTTTTCCATTCCTCACACTCATCTCTGTTTGCCTTTATGAGACTTTTTGAAAACATTGCACCAAAAACTGCAACTACATCATCTGTTTCGCTTGAATTGTGATCAGTAAATCGACGGAATTATGTAAATGAATATGTTGAACACATCCAGTGTGAGGGGCAACATGTGTTGACATACTATCAACACTAACTGAACAAGTGGGAATGTAAAACCATCTTCATACAGCAGGAAATACGGTGATGAAGAAGGATCACATTAAGAACACACGTACAGCAATTAAAGTGCAGAACCACACATGAAAAATACAAACACAATGCTCACACTCACCCGAACTAAAATGACTCATAGCTCATATTTTCCACTTGGATTTTACTTATGTTAAGATGCTAATCGAGTTTGCACGAACACCCACGCATTAGGAAAGTATCACACACACTTAGGCGTTGTTAAACTTCATGCAAATTCTCAAACTGATTTAGTAATAAATCCCATATTTCCGATCACTGTTTGTTGGTGGCAGACTCCAAATCAGCTTTTCCATAAAATCCTCTCTGACAAAATGTGACAAACTATTGTTGTTCTTTGTCTCCATATCACTCTAATCCTCTTTCTCTCTCCCTGCCTCTCCATCCCTCCATCCACACTCCCCAACCACGAGGAAAAGGCCTCAGTACTGACCGCTATGAACACACACATACATACACACATACACACACACACACACACACACACACACACACACGCAGTCGGCTCTGTGGGTCTTACTGGAGGGCTAAGCTGTGTGGTCACATTTTACATATGTGTGTGTGTCCGTGTTGGCCTGAGTGTCACTGGGTTTTGGCTGTTGAGCAGTGTGTGTGTGTGTGTGTGTGTGTGTGTGTGTGTGTGTGTGTGTGTGCGTGCGTGCGTGGCTACAGTAGATGGACTTGGCCGGACCTGGGAGAGGGCTAGCCGGATTTGGCTATTCTGACTGTGTGTGTGTAACTTGTTGGCACGTGCTCAGGTTGAGTGGGGTCGCTATATGCATACATGTGCATGCCTGCAGCCGAGTGTGTGTGTGTGTGTGTGTGCGTACGCTTGGCCGTTGTTGTAGGTATGCAGCAGATCAGTTTAAGCTTTATAAACCTATTGTTGTGCAATAAACCCATCCTCTCTCATCTCTTATAACCTCTTTGTTTGATAGTCTATCCATGCTCCTGCTAATATGCACACACACTGAGGTCTAATACTCTATAATACATAGCTGCAGACTGAACAATGCGACACCTCCATGAGTCACAGAAAATAAAATATAAAAACATAAATACGCATCTTTCTTTATTTGATTTAGGTTTTACTTAAGGTGTGGGGGATATAGAGTCATGCGTCTGACTTCACAAAGACAACAACAAACATATATGGACACGGTGAAAGACTGTTGAGTAAAAAGTTAAAGGATATATTAAGCTACTTTCTCTTTAACCCTCGTGTCGTCCTGCGGGCCAATATTGACCCGTTTTAAAGTTTGAAAATGTGGGGGGAAAAAAAATAATTTTCACAGTGAAACTTCTGATGTCTACATTTTCAACATTTTTGGGAAATCTTTGAACATTTTTTCGTGGAAAAAAAGAAATGTTAAAAATGTTTATTAAGAATATTCACAAAAAAGAACCAAAAGAAATGTTAAAAATGTTTATTAAGAACATTCACAAAAAAATCAACCAAAATCCAGCAAAATTCGCTGGATTTTGGTCGATTTTTTGTGAATGTTCTAAAAGAAAATATTAGAAGTTTTACTGATATGTATGTAATCATTTTAGATATTTTTAGGGGGTTTTTTGGAAGATTTTTAGTAATTTTTTGAAAATATTTACAAAAATTTTCTTGTCAAAATTGGGGGATTTTTTTAAAAATAAAACTTTCAAGGGAAACTTTTAAGGAATTATTGGAATTTTCTTCCTGAAGGTTTTGCAAATTTTCAGAAATTTGGGGAATTTTTTTGCTGAATTTTTGGATTTTTTTCAGACGAAACAATATTTTTCAGTGCCTGTAAATGAGGACAACAGGAGGGTTAAGATTGTTTTACACATGAGCTCAGTATTTAAAGCACAACACAGCAATAAATCATTTGCGACCAAAGTAAATGGGAAATACAGTGACATACAGTAATCCCAACAGTAGTTAAACAGAATTTTGGCAATCAGCATTAAATGAATTGCAAACAAGTGCCTCAAAATGGCATATTTGTACATTCAAATAACAAAAGTCATTACTGGCTACATGAATTATGGCTCTTATCTAAGTGTTGGGCAAAGGATGAGGTCACATTAAGGGATCTGAGTGACTAACTCTGTGTTAAGAGGAGGTTGGGGTGGGTGGATGGGTCAACAAAACACTGAGGAGACCATGGCTTTTTTCACTTTTTCAATCTGATCTTGACCATGTGTTTATCGTCGTGCTGATGGCAAGGTACTTTATTCTTCATAAATGGTCATTTTAACCCAAATCGTGATCCATTCCTCGCCAAGTCCTTCTTGCACTACAACCTGAACCAGCATTGTCACAAACTGATATAAATACATTGAAATGTGTGAATGCAGGTAGAATTTAGGGTTGAGGGGCCCAGAATCAAATGGTAAATGGTCTGCACTTGAATAGCATTTTTCAGTCTCAGCTACATTCTACAAAACATTTCACAATGTGTTTCTCATTGACCCACTCACACACACAGGCCGACGGTGGCAGAGCTGCAATGCAAGAAGCTCATCTGCTATCGAGGACCATTCGAGCTTCAGAGCCTTTCTCAGGAACACACGAGTATATGAAAGAGCTGAGGCCTGCTTTCACCTGAACCACAGACACCCATTACTGCAATTATCGCTATCATATAATAACTCTTCAGTTATAAAATTGCCTAATAATTCAGTAGTTGTTCATCCTTTCAAACAGATGTAATTTTAGATACAGATGTAGTATGAAAGCAAACAACCAGTCCTTGACACTGTCTGATGATTTTGTGATTTTGTGTCATCTTCTTTCCAAGATAAAAACTGTACTTTATGACACTGAGTAGAGTTTTTTTTTCTTTTTGAAGATATATCATAATCAGTAGCATTTTCATGTGAACAGAAACCTTTTAATCTCTGTTAACAATTAGTTGAATGCTGTGTTTTGCCTGTGACAGATTTAAATGTGCTGTGGGTGTTCTGGTAGTAAAAACCTCTCAACAGTAATGCATTTTATGCTTAACTGTTGTTATAAATACATTTGATGTGGTAGTCAAACAGCATCAGCTGCATATTGATTTAATTCACAGGAAATCTCTGGGAGGAGTACCTCTAAAACACGATATAGACTAAATAATTAACATGATCCTACTTCGTTTAAAAACTGTACTATACCAAATCAGAAATAATTCAGTAATAATTACTTTGTTCAATGAGCAACACCGATCTCCAGAACTGTCTTTAGTGCAACTTTAGATTCATTTAAGTTTATTAGCACAAACAAAAGTGTCTCTAAGTCTGTGTTTATTCCCCAGCTTCTCAGAAATGCCCCTGAGCTGCAGTTGTTGTCTCCTCATTGGTGAACTAACACAGCGCTGATTAAAGTGGATTTAGAGCTTGTTGCATTTGATCAAAGTCCAGCTGATATCAGAATCGCAGACCAGCTAAGCTCTTAGAGGCAAATCCATAATAATTCTCCTACACCACCCACAACAAAGAGACAGCCAGCACAAGTAAATAAACGGTATTCAGAGAATATCATTTGAGGGCCCCTCCCATCTGAGTGAAATAATACCGCCGAATACAAACTGCCATAATTGGTCAGAGAATTAGGTTGATAAAAGATGGGAGCTGGACAGTAAATCCATTCAGCTCATCTGTTTACAATTGAAGCTTTTGAAGAAAAGTGTTGTTTGTATTTGATGGTGTGTCACAAAGATTAATGTCACAAAGAGTTATGGATTTGTAAAATTACTTCATTTTATTTATTTTTATCTCTTAACTGCAAGAAAAAAAATCAACAAAATAAAAAGCTTTAGGTTCCCAACTGAAAACATCGCTGTTACAAGATACAAGTCTGATCATGTTTACATTTTAGTGTAGTGAGTTCATTAGCTGAGCTGCAGATTCAAAAGCAGTTTTGTAAAACCTGCAAGCAGCACTTTCAGCTCTTTTAGTGTGCTGCATCCAAATTCTCTGTCCCTTAGCATTAAACTGAACAACAGCTGTGCAGCAGGAATGGTAAAACACTAATGTGTAATGTCTTAATGCACAATAAAAGAGAGGCAACCTCTGAAAGAAATGAAAGCACACACTCTTCTATCCCATCCACGTGTATGCCGCTCCTCTTAGGGAGTGGAAAAGTTTTCTCTGTCAGCCTGTTAAGTGTCTGGCCTTCAGCTATATTACCCTCTTTCCCTCCCTCCACCTATCCCCCCCATCGCATCTTAATGTGTTTGATAAAACATCAGGCGTAGAGGGAAGGGCACATGGCAGATGATGTGCTTTTTTGGCCAAAACAGGCATCAGCTAAAGGACGAGGATAAAGGGCTGAGTCTGCTCTGTCTGTCTATCCGAGTCTGTCCGTCCACTCGCTGCATTAAGAAGCCGTCCGGCTTCTTTTCAAAGCCAGCCACTCTCGCTGGACCGCTGCATCTCAGGCCTTTTGTGCCCCCTCAATCTCCCCATCCTACCACCACAGCCACCCACCCCCGCCTCTCAGCCCGCCGCTGAGTGTCTGTAATGGCCCAGACGTGGAGGGGGGGAAAAACTAAGGAAGTGAGAGAAATGGTGGAATGGAGCAAGAAAAAGAGACCAGGCGGGGAGGAACTGGAGGGTGAAGGAAGGAAGGGACAAAAGGAGGAGAGAGGAAAGTGATGGAGAGAGTGGTGGCAGAGGAGAAAGAGGAGACACAGGAGCGAGATACACGGAGGGGGAAAGGAGGCCGAGTCTTTAGGAGGAAGCCAGGCGGCACTAAGCGTCTCTGTTGCTGCCCAGTCAGGCCTGCCTTCCCCCCTGGCAATGAAAACCTCCCCTCCTCCCCCGCACCACATCCCTCTGACCACAGTGTTCTCCTCTCCTCCCCTGTCCACTTCGTCCTCTCATCTCACCTCGCACACACCCACTTTCATTTGGATTTGCTACTCTTGTAAGGACTTTCTACTGCATTACTTTAAACCTATGGACCTGAGGCTGTCTTCAACTCTATTTATTTTTGACATGGTCACTGCGTGTCTCAATGAGGTCAAGTTAGTGGAGTTAGAATGCTACAATCAGGCATGTTAATGGTGCTTTCATGCTCTAGGCTGCATTTAGTGAGAAAATATGTAAACACATTACTAGTTTTTATGTTAGAACTATTACAAAAGGACAGATCAAAGGCTTTGCTCTGTAGTGCGCATCCACAGAGTTGAAGGTTTAAAGTGTCCCATTTTAATTTTAATTTAACAATATGACTTTTACAACATTACTACTTTGTAAATACAAAATGTGAGTGCACAGTTTGCACAAACAGCAGATACTGTAGGACCAGGGCCTTATCTTTTTACTGTAAATGTAGACAACACTAACTCCAAAAATCTTCAGTGAAGCCAGAGCAGCTTCTTTACTTCACAGTGTAACAACTCATGATAATCTTATCCTTTGGCAACACTCATTGCTGTCTCTAGCAACGATAAATTTGTTTACAATAATTGCACCAAGTTAATAATAGTAACTTAAAACCGATATATTGATGTTTAAAAATGACATGTGCAAGACAAAATTACCAAGATTTCAGTCTTTCTCAATTTGGTTGAGAAAGACCAAATTGAGACAGCTGCCCTGTTTCACAGCACAAAATAGAATGGTGGTGAGGTTCTGTGAGTACAGATGAAGCTAAAATTAAAGTTTCTGATGATTGGAAAAATCTGTTCCAAAATGCTGTCGTCGGCAATTTCAGAACAGCCAAAGAGTTAAAGAAAGAGAACAATAACTTGCAGCATCCTCCAAAGAGGCTCACAATAAACGGATAAATGTCTTGATTTTGAGGGGCACTATCATTGGAGTGTGAGGCTAACAATCATCTTGCACTAATTTGCTTGCAGTAATTACAAGAAGGTAGACATATTCATTTGCTGAATGTTGACACACTGATGTCTTGGTGACACGACTGAAAAGAAAAAAAATCACAATCTGTTGCCACCTTCAGTCTTCCTGTTTGGTCCTCACAAGAATGTAAATGCACATACCACACACACACAGACACACACACACACACACAGACACACAGACACAGACACACACACACACACACACACACACACACACACAGTCAGTGGCCTCGGGACTAATTGATAGATTGGAGCAGATTTTCTAGTTCAGTTCAGGGCTGTAATTGTGAGGAGAGCTGGGAGGAATGACAGGGCTTCAAGCTGAGAGGACAAATCACCAGGGGCCGCCGATTAGACTGCACTGATGTTCACATTTCTGTGTGTGTGTGTGTGTGTGTGTTTGTGTGTGCGTGTATTGGGGGTGAGGGGTTAAGCCAACCATCTCTCAGTTCCAGGTTTCCGTGGAACTGACCCCAAACTGCCACACACACACAAACACCATGTTGACCCCGTCGACCCCACGGTGCCACACACAAGCCAATGATTTTGACAACAGTATTACGAAGCAAATGTCAGAGAAATTCTGTTTGCAACTTCTAGGTACTTCCAGCAGCTTAATGTTTACACACAATGCACAGTAAAGAGCACAAAACTGTAGCCAGCAGGTCCGAAGGTCTCAAAAAAGGACACAGACAGACAGGATTTAAGATCAGAGGTCACTTTCAAATTTGAGCAGCTGATAAAACCCTAACCCTCTAAAAAGGAACTACGTCCCAAATTCCACATCACGTGCTAATTTAAGAAGGTTTTGGGTTTGCACTGTGTCAAAACAAAAAATGATGCAAAATTATGAGAATTATTCCTGTAGTTGTACCAGGGAAAAAATCTTTGGTTTCCGAGGTTATTGTAGATATACGCTACTGCAATCTGCAAAGCAAATGACGACAAATGAAATCCAATCATATCTGACAGTGAAACACCGAGAGCAACTTAAAACAATTTTGGAAAAAGTGAAATGCAATTGTTATACTCATTCCTAAGTCACTTTGTTGAGTCCATGGTGGTGAAAATATTGCTATCATTTCCTGACTAAAATGATTAAAAGCAGCTCAATACCACTGTAAAAACATAGTATGGAAGTAGATTGTCGTTGTGCTTTGAAGCAAGGCGTCTTCTCTCCAGACAGCTGTGGTTGCGCTGGTTTGTATGAATGTCAGCAGGACGTATGTAAAGCTGGTGCCAAAAACTTGGTCTGGATGAATGACAGAAGCCGAAAATGCAATGCAATTAAATCTTTTTCTTCAAACTAATTGTGCTGAAAACTGCCTATTTACCATGATGCTACTCTACCATGACTCCAAGATGAACATATAGCACATGTCAACTTCAAACAGACACAAACAGATCATAGTGACTGCATTTCATCCTCTGTCTCTCTTCCTCTCCCTGCAGGAGACCCATCAGAAACAGCAGGACAGGAAGGAGACACGCCGAGAGACACCACAGAGATAGCAACACACACACAGAACCACAGGCATTTCTCAACCAGATAAACCTGCATGAAAACACCAGCACAGCCAGGAAGGCCTGCACAGAGACAGATTCCTCACTCGGTCTACATCTGTACCCACAGCTGGACTCTTTCTGGGCTTAGCGTGCTTTAATAGGCACGAGAGAGGAAAAGAAAAAGACAGGATAAGAAGACAGTGGATCAGACTGTTCTGCAGTCAGTCAGTAACAGAGTCAATCATTCACCCAATCTTTCAGTCAGCTTACCTTGCCATGATGTCATGGTTGTCATTATGACAGGGGCCACGGTCCTGTTGTCTGATTGGACGTCAGCTGCTGTCCAAACCAGCATTACATCCATGGCAGGAAAAGGAAAGCAAACTCCCCACTCAGAAAGCTGCATTATTGAATTTCTGTCTGTTTTTCCACTTCTCTTATTGTCTCTACTTGTCCCCAGCCCCAGCCTAGGTTACATCCTATATCTTAACAGGCTTTAGACTTCTTCTTCAGCTTTAAAGCTCACCTATATCTACCTCTATGCAGAAAAAGTAATATATCTGTCTGTTTCAGCCCCTGCCACCCTCAGCTGGCTCTTTCTCAACATTTCCTTCACTATCACTTTATCTTCCTGCTCCTCTATCATTTTCATCCTTCTTTAGCCTAACATTCCTCTTCCAGCTATGGTATCCTCCTTGCGGCCTCTCCTCAGCCTCCATCTTACTCACCTTTCCACCCCGCCCTCCCACCTCCACACTCTCTCCCCCCCAAACCTCCCCCTGGCCTGTCATCCTCTTAACCCCCAGCCTTGGAGCTCGTACCCCGGCCTCAGCTCTTCCCTCTCCCTGCCTCTCCTCCAGCCTGCCTTTCCCTCTACTCTGCCTCCCTTAGCCCCAGCCTTCTGCTCAGTGTTCAAGGGGAGAGCCAGCTAGGAATGCTGTGGCTCTAGACGTTTTGTCCAAGCCCTAGGTCTCTTTCACTGAGGCAAGATTAGTTCATACAAAAACTCAACAATACACCACTGAAAGCCATTGTTGATATTCAACATTTTTCACATAGCGGAGCAGAATAGACAATGCGGCAGCCGGGAAAGCCCGAAGCGGACTAGCAGGGTTGATGGCTGATGGTATCTTAGCTGTGCGAGGCCTTAATCCCTTTTATACACACACACTCACACAAGTATACACACTCTCAACAGCCTGGAGACAGCAAAATCAATACTGCTCGCTCTGTCTGTGTGTGTGGATCAGTGGGTGGATGAGTGTGATACAGAGAAAAAAGAGAATCGTACCGTTTGTATCTACGTGCGTGTGTGTGTGTGTGTGTGTGTGTGTGTGTGTGTGTGTGTGTGTGTGTGTGTGTGTGTGCGCACGCACTGTTGGACTGTCTTGGCACATAAGCATTCTTAGATCTTTGTACATAAAGGATTTCTCAAGGTTCTCTCACACAGAAACTGACTGAAGCAACATGACGACAAGTTTACTTCAAACAACTAAAATGCCAGGAAGATTTTTTTCACACAAAGGTGAACTGCCATTCACGTGGAATCAACAGAAAGTACGGGAAGGCCTGTCGGATCAAAGATTAAGTCCTGATTATTTAGGCATCATCTAAATAAACCTGAACTACGCTTCATGATAAAATACTGTCGAAGTAACTGTTAGTATTACACAATTATTTAAGAACTATGTCACTAATTGCGCTGCATCAAAGTTGAGGGAGTCACAAGAGAGTATTTGAAAAAAGAATGATCAAAGCCGATGGAACACACGTCAAGATATCCTGACTTTTAGTTTAGAATGTGCAATAAAGATTTAGCCTACACTTCCCATAATGCAACTGCACAACACTAATAACATCAAAAGAATTATTTGAGCTTGAGAACACTCCCTTCGGAGACACAAAGGAACCAAGAAACTGAATTTAATGTGTAAAATGAATACAAAAGCCCTTTAAATGACAAGAAACACCTGCCTAGAAGAGACATAAATCCCTCTAAAAATCTGCATCTGACAAATTCAGTGGCAGAGTCACTGACAACACATTTCTGAATTAATACTGGGTGTTCACTTTAACAATTCTCAAAACAAGTATGGCACCTAAGGACAAAAAAAAAAAAAAAAACGAGCCTGAAATGGTGGCACACTTCATCTCAACTGAAGGTTTTTTTTCCAAATATTAGCATTTTCTTTAATATTCTAGAAATGAGAACTGAATCGTCTTTACGAAATTTACCTTGACACACGTGAATGTTGTGCAAAATGTGAATTGCGTTCCTTGGAGATTAAAAAACAGGGAGGATAAAAAATATTTCAAATGAACCACTGCCCCATTTTTAGTCACAAGGACAGTGCAGGATTTGGACGTGGAATCAGTCTGCACCACGTTTATGATTACAGCTGGTTAATGTAATTAATGCCATGTCATGTAAAACTCATAAATCATGTCACGCTGGCGGAAACATTTCATAAAACATGATTAAAAGTGTCGTGTAACATTGAGAGCAACGGTGTCAGAGTGAGACATGTTAATTGTGCACTAATGATATGTAATGAATGTCATCAGCCCCGAGGCTTCGGCTAACGAGCTAAATGAACTGGCACTAATGGGCCTGTTAGCTTATCTTAGCGCTAACATTAGCTAGCATAATATAGGGTTTGTCTTGTGCTGACAGCGGTCGACGAATGTGAGTGGCACTGCGAGTTTCCAGAGGTGTCATATTACAATTAGATGCTCCTTTTAAAAAAGCTTTTTGACATCAGCAACAACAAGAAAACAAAGACTCTGAGGACTTTCTGTCACACAGGCAGCTGCTCGTGGAGACATCCAAAAACAGACTGTCACACTTATTTTTTTCCTCTCATTACTTTGCCTCAGATCTTCATCCTGCCCTCCACCTGGACTCCAGATCCAGATCCGGATCCAGCTGCCGGGCTTTCCCAGGACCCCCAAGTCCGCTAGGTAGCAGAGGAGAAGAGGAAGAAGAAGAGGAGGACGAGGAGGGAGGGGACAGGGGCCCTCTCTTTCTCTCCCCCTCTCTCTCTTTTCTTCCAATTGACCAATTGACAGGTGATTGATGGCTATCTCTTCAGCCCGACAAAGAGCAGCATTAGCATAACTAAAGCAATGTACAGTAGAGTGGGGCAAACAGTAAATTACATGTTACCCCCCACTCCGCTCTCACTCGCCTCTCTTTACCTCACTCTCTCACTCTCACTCTCCCACTCCACTCACTCATTCAGCCCAACACTACGGCAGGCAAACAAAACAAAACAAAGTATGCTTTTTGTCCCTCCTGCGAGCCCTTAAACAGTACAGCTTGACAGCTTCTTTAGAAGGAGACTCACAAAAGGCCTGACAGTGAGAGAGAGGGAAAGACAAATGAAACACAGACAGACACACACAGACACACACACACACAAGCATACACACACAGTACACACAGTTTGAGTAAGACACTGACCTTGTGGAGGGTTGCTGTGCGGTTGTTTCAGATGGCTCCATGTGTGCATGGGAGGGGTGTGAACTGTAAACAGAGAGAAAATTGTTGGTGAAGTATGCACTCAGTAAGTATGCCTTACTTCACCTATAAACTGAGCAACAAGTCCGCGGACCAAACAATAAAGCATGCAATTTGCGTTCTCTTTGCATATGAGGGTTTTCTGAAATGATGTCCATATCAGCAGAATATTTGTGTTTTCAAAATGTCCCCTACCTTTTCATTAAAGACTAAGCTATATATACTAGCGTTCAAAAGTTTGGGGTCAATTGGAAATGTCCTTATTTTTGAAAGACAGTTTTTTCAATGAAAAATAACACTAAATGAATCATAAATACAGTCTAGACATTGTTAATGTGGTAAATGACTATTCCAGCTAGAAACAAATTATTTTTAATGGAATATCTACATAGGAGTACAGAGGAACATGTCCAGCAACCATCACTCCTGTGTTCTAATGCTACATTGTGTTAGCTAATGGTGTTGAAAGGCTAATTGATGATTAGAAAACCCTTGTGCAGTTATGTTGGCACAGGAATAAGAGTGTGAGTTTTCATGGAAAACATGAAACTGCCTGGGTGACCCCAAACTTTTGAACAGTATATTATTATTATTATTATTATTATTATTATTATTATTATCATTATTATTATTATTATTATTATTATTATTATTATTATTATCATTATTATTTTAACCTGGTTTGCGTGTGCTGGAAAACACAAAATTATCATATGAGCAAAACGAGCAGTCAGTGGTGACTCTTGGTTGAGTTACTTTTAAACAGCAGTGCACTGATAACGGTCGCAAAAGAGTTTCATACGTAACAAACATGAGAAATCAGTACTGCTGATTTGCAGCTTTCTGTAATATTATTCTTACTGAGAATCACTTTCTGTGACATGTATGCCTGAATCAGTCCATTTTCACAACTTGCCATTGCGTTGTGTAGTTTTACAGCATTTGAGCAGAACTCTGGGTGAGCTGATGTGCTTGAGCTTCAGCGAGTGAGGAAGGGTGAGTGAAGAGCATGGACTGTGTATAAAAGATGGATGTAGCGACTGTGACATCACCTATTAGTTTGTGGGCTACCGTTGTAGAGTCTCGAGTTTGGTATTTAGTGATACCCTAGCGACCTTTCAACCACAAGGAAGTCCTGCCTTAAAATACCAAGCTTTCTCATCTATTTTACCTTAAATTTCTAGAATGAACACCATGCTGCATTGAAGGAAACTTGGAACTAGCAATAGAGACCATAAATTCAGTTGGAAAATATTTACTGAGGAAATAAATGAAATATGAAGTCGGGTATTTTTCTCATAGACTTGTATTAAAACAGACTTTGTTTTGCAGCAAGAAGAGTCACCCCCTGCTGGCCATGATAATGAATGCAGGTGTGCATTCTGTACAGTGTAGAGTAAAATCTAAGCCAGTTTTAAAGGTAGGGAGGGACTATTTTACTGTTTTCGTGGGAAAACTAAATATGTAACTGAAACACAGAAATACATTTTGTAGGGTTTAATCAACTACTGGAGAGGGACTTTGTTAGCATCAACTACCAGGAATATAAGGACAATAGTACCAGTACTACAGTTCTAATCCTGTGTCCCCATGTTTAAGTACCTACCTCTTTGTTACACGCTCAAAAAAACTTTGATCTTGTATGGATTTTTTTATATCTAAATGTCTTTTCTTTTCTCTGGGGCACATTGCATAAGTTAATTTAATCAAATGTGATTAAGGGTGACTAGCAAACCCCAACCATGACATAAAATGACACTAGACCATTTTCTGGGTAGCTAGCGGAGCAACACCAAAGATGAAGGTATGTGTTTGGATTGCACTTGGTACAACTGAAATCAAAACTAAGAATGTGGTTGAGGGTTAATTTGCTAATCCAACCATGATCCTAACAACACAGGTGAGGGAGATTCTTTTAAGCCACATCTACTTTTCAGCGATCCGATCGTTCCTGTGCAATTTGGTTAAAATCTCTTTAGAATCTAAATACTACCTGCATATTCTGTTTAAGATCAGATGAAGATGCTCTACGATCTCAGTATGCTTCAAACACTATGCATGTCAGACTGTCACACTACAACTGTCTGTTCAAATCCTGTTCAAAACTTTGGATCATTGACTACATTTGTAAAATTCATCCTGACTATGGCAGGGTTTTTCTTTCAACACAAAACTGCTTTGCCCTCAGATGTGTTCGGGCAACACTTTAGTTTCAAGCATCCCACCCTGCTTTCATGTACAAAAGAAACACAGGGAAGGTTAGGAAAAGTTCATGGTTATGGCAACAAAAGAAACAACATTAAGTGTTGGTAAGAAAGGGATACAAACAATCATCTCCCTTTTTGGTCATGCTTTGTTGAACGAACCGTCTTGTGTGCATTTTTCATGAGTAACGCCACTTAAACACTGTGTAAAATAATGCAGCTGCTGAATTCATTTCAATGAGGAGACTGCAGAGATGCAGAGAGGCTGCCAGCTCAGGACACTGCAGCAGAAAATGCAGGGTTGTGTGGTAAAACTGTAAACCTTCATGCTTTGGCCAGTAATATATATGCAAGCTATATATGCAAGGGCCAGTTTACACGACAAGGATGAAACGCAAAAGTCTTGTTGCGTTGCGGCGTCCCGTTTGCACACAAACAACGTTTTAGATTACTTAAAACAGAAACTTTCAAATACAGCCTCCAGAGTGGAACTTCTCTCAAACAAAACAGCTGCCGTTGCCGTGTGAACGAGTAGCTGGAGTTTTCAGTGAGAGTGCTGACATAACGCTCCTCTCTGTGCATGCACATCACATTTTTATTCTAGTTGCCATGCGCAAACCGGATGACAACAGTAATGATGTCGGACTATCATGTTGTGGTGCTGAGTCTAATGAATTTGTTGAATCTCCTTCAGCAGAATGTGCATTTGTTGCACCGTTGCTGCAATCAGTTCAGACGCATTCAACATACACACCAGATAATCAGCCCACCTCTACACAGACCAGAAGAAGCTGTACTTGTTCTGGCATGTGGAGGAACGGGTACTGGTCACATGGGGTGACTACCGGCCTGGCATGCATACTACAGCGTTTTCAGTTCTTCCAGCGTTCCAGTGTAAACGCAGACTTTTTTTTTCACTAACCCTAACAAGGCAAAGGAAATATTTTTGTGTTTTGGGTGAAATGTTGTCATGTAAACGGGGTCTGAGCTGATTACTCTGAGATGGGTTTACATGTTCTACTACTCTGTATAAGAGAACTTGCGGAATAAGTAAATCTTTTCTAGCTAACAGAATGTAAATGTGGGTTTTTGTCAGTTTAAAGTCAATTGAACCTAAAATATTTAGTTTTCTATTTTTTGGTAGTTTTAGAGCTTACAATCTTTAGTTGTCTGATTTTAGGTCCTTTGACTTAAAATTGAGTTGAATTGAATCCAGCCAACTCATTAAATCAAAGTTTTAAAGAAATTAAACTGAAATGCCAGCAAACATCCCATCATGCACTGTTTGAGAGTTTAAACTCTCCTGAGACTCTTCTTTTGTCGCTTGAAGATCTCATTCACAATGAAAACTTGCTGCATGCCATTTCAGGTAAATCCTGGTTGTTTCTTTACATAATAATGAAAACACTGCTGACCAGGAGAAAGGTAGTGGTAAACTCATTTTAAATCAAAGTAACTGGAAGCAGCCCCACATATTACCAGAGGTCTAAAATAGTTCCAACATGTCATGTTAAATAAACACATTTTATTTCTTTCTGTTCTGGTTGTTCATATTGTTGTAGAGGGAAATTTGTAAGATCAGCATGAATGAATTGCTTCAGTTACAAACAGATAAATTAAGTTTATCAAAATTAACTTAAGCTATATTATAGCCACTGATTTAAGTGAGATGTTCTTAAACCATTTTTTCTCTCAAATAAACTCGTAATTTTAAGGAGAGTCCACATAAAGTTTCTATTTTCTTTTCAACATCAGTATTTGCTTTACCCAAAAGTAAAACAGTAGTCATGTTTAAACCTAGTAATATGGCTTAGGATATTGTAATTTTAGTGTGACATTTGTAAAATACAATCAAAAATAGTCTTGACAGCTAAAAAACTGAGTTGACTGAAAAGCCAATGCAGACACAAAGCTGATATTTGTTATACTTCATTAAAAACATGTATTGCACTTTGCATTCATCGTTTCAAGGCTGGACCTGTCTTCCGAGATTTCTTAACTAAATCCAGTGCAACTATAATGACCTGTTTATTAATTGAAATGGTTTAAGTGTGACAAAATTAATTATGACGTTAAAAAAAAGTAACCCCTCCCCGGTTGGATGGATGTATAGATGGACAGGGGTGACCACAAACTGGCCTCATCTCCTCTCTCCCTCTGTCTTTTCCTGTCTCTCTCCCACTTATGCCAGCAATCTGTTCTCTAATTGTTCATTCATGGTGTGAATCTTTAAATAGGGGCCCCTAGCCTGGCGCTCAGATAATGACTCGCTCTGTGTCGTTAGCTAGCGAGGCTAAATTACTACTCGCTGCAGAGTTACCATGGAAATAGGCCACAATGAGAGTGATTAGTCTTGTGTCTTTTACACACGGAGATGCTTTGCAGTTCAGCAGGAAACACGGAATCCCTCTTTCGGTTCCTTCCTCTGCGTCCGTATCGTATCAAATTGCATTTTCAGAGTCAGTCACTTTAATAGTATGACGAGTACACTCAGGTTGCCTCTTGGAATTAATGACAATTAGTACAAATTGCATAAAAATGCAAGCGCAGATTTGTGACGAGATGATTTCTTTCAGCTGTTGTCTGTTTTTTGTTTTTTCATCTTATCCTCATTTGATTGGGCAGACAATTCTTTCATAAAGAGATATTTGTATAGCAGCTTCATCTTCAGCTCTGTTTTATTTGCCATGTCAGCAGACATTTTCAGATGCTTCTTCAGTTATCAAGGCACGTTGTTTGATCATTTGCTAAGGATTTTCCTTTGCTTCAATGATGCAACCACCTCTATTAGATTTTATCATCTTTGTGGAGATTTCATGCAAAGATGCATTTAATTGTTTTCAATTTTGTTAGATATCTTCACTTTGGAAACTTTTTTTCAAAGGTTTATTGTACTTTGTGTCTCCATTTGTTTCCTTCGTCCATGTATTTTGCCTTTTTTCCCCATTTTCATTTGTTGTCCCGTTTCCTCAGACTCTCATTTGTTCCTCTCCATCAGCATCTCCTCTGCTCCTTTCTCCTGTTGCTCAACATACGAGTCTTCGTGGAGGTGTGTTTATATAAAAGAGTGTGTGTGTGCTTGTTCATCCACACGTGAGGATCCTGGCAGTGAGTGTGAGTGGCGCACCACTGATATCCAACAGGAGAGTATTCGGCCCACTACTGCCTCTCTCCCAAACAAGGCAACAAGGCAGGAGGAAAGGACAGCAGATAATCTGTCTCAGTGTGAGGCTGCCAGTGAACATCAGGAGCAGGGAAACTGAAATAGCCATCATTACCTGGTCTGCTGCTGCTGCTGCTGCTGCTGCTGCTGGCACCCACTGAGGCCTACATATGTGTGTGTGTGTGTGTGTGTGTGTGTGTGTGTGTGTGTGTGTGTGTGTGTGTGTGTGTGTGTGTGTGTGTGTGTGTGTGTGTGTGTGTGTGTGTGTGTGTGTGTGGGCCAGTCAAACTAGTGGACTCCCAAAGACCAATGATCATTATATTTTTCGTGAGCGAAGGACAAATGCTAAGCAAGGATATGATGACTCAGCCCATAAACTCATGCACTTGGAGTCTAGAGTGTTGTTTTTAAATATTTTAAAATAAAGCAGCGTGGCTCAAGGTTGCTCTGTCAGGCTAAGTGTAAAGGTTTTAATCAACCTAATGAAATTAACATGAATTAAATGCTAAGGTCAACGTCAAACAAATGTCCATTACTGCCTGGGTTATGTTTGGTTGCAGAACATTTATATACTGTCACAAATTCAAAAGGAGATCATCAGGGTACACTGTGCTGGTCCAAAGAGCAGAACTTTGACAGAGTAGGTTTGCATCAATGTACTCTCACACCAAAATGTGTCACAGCTGAGTTGGTCAACAGACATTAGATACACAATAAAGATTGCAAAATTGTGAGATGACTATGGTTCCATTGTTCTGTGGCTCAGTCACTCGCTGTTTACGTACATTTGCAGTCACTGTTTCCTTTTTTTGCCGTTACTGAAATACATGGTTAAGTGTCGGGAGGCGCCGATGTTACTTGGTTAGGTTAGGAAAACATCACAGTTTGAGTAAAACACAACAGTTTAAATGCTTTTCAGCTGCTGTTTGCTTACATTTTTAGTCCCTGCTTGCTGGTAGTTTTTTATGTTGATATGGTGGAGGGTTCAATCTGTTTGACAGAACCTAAAAAAAAAAAAAAGAAAGATTCCCACAAGAAGAAGACTAAAGAGCTGGTGGTGGACATCTGCAGGTGAAGTCACACTCCCCCAACACTGGTGAACATCCAGGGCATGGACACTGAGAGAGTGGACTCATACAAGTAACTGGGTGTTCACCTGGACAATAAACTGGACTGGTCAGATCACACTACAGCGCTGTACAGGAAGGGTCAGAGCAGACTCTATCTACTAAGAAGACTTTTTATGACTCTGCCGTGGCATTAGCCATCTTTTATGGAGTGGTCTGCTGGGGCAGCAGCATCTCAGCTGCTGACAAAAGAAAACTTGATCGGCTGATCAAGAAAGCCAGCTCTGTCCTGGGGAGCCCCTGGATCCAGTGGAGGTGATGGGAGGAAGCTGCTGCTGGTATCAGACTCTACAATCAACACTGCTCCCAACAGGCCACACACACACTCACTTAATGACACTTAGCAAACCGTCATCTCCAAACAGACCCAAGTGCAATTCATTGTGTATATATTATTAAATTTGTGTTGTTAGTATCCTTGTGTTCTTCACTTTTTCTCATTTATATTGTGTTTATAATGTATGTATCTTATGTCTTTAATTTATGGACGTGTTCTCTTGATATTTCTTACTGCCACCTTGCCATTGCAAAGTTCCCTTGTGGGACTAATAAAGGATATTCTATTCTATTCTACAATTTTCCAGCCTTTTTCGTGACAACAGTACGTTTTATGCTGTGGGCCAACACGGCTGCTCCACAAATCTTGGTGAGACTGGGCTGTTTGTATTCTGAGTCCTGACTGTACTTCGATGTAGGACAGAAAAGCAGTTTGACTGAAGTTAGGAAAATGTTGTAGTTTCATTTCGATGTGAGCAAAGTTAACACACCTTATCTATGTAGGTGTTGAGGTTTTCAGCATGTAACAGTTTGGAACATAACCAAGAACTTTAGCTGATTTTTACTTTTGTTACCACAAATTGAATAAATGTGAATTGGGTGGTATTATGTTTCTTTATAAATGCATGTGCTGTTGTAGATTAGCAGCCTAGAGATAGAATTCATAGAGCTGGAATAAGACAGCTGAGTGAATGGCCATTATAACATGGGTCAGTCAAGGGAGGACAATATGATTGAGTAAAAGCACTTTGGAAACATCTATTTTTTAAAAACAATATTAAAACTAATAATGTGTCGGTCAGCAAGGATATTATGACAACTTTACCCAATAAATGGACACTGACGGTGCTGAATAGTATGTTCAGTCATGGATAATAAAGACTCTCAAAGTTCCCCACTGCAATAACGTCAATTCTGCATTACTGGCTTTAGAAAATGTTTATGTTTATGGAATAAAAGGAATAAAAGTTCAAGGAATTACAAAGGAAGAGGAGTGTAGGGCACATAGTAATTGACTGACCTCAAGAGACAAAGATTCTCACACTACTCTTTCTTCAAAGTTAGAATGGAAAAATGGTGAATGCATACATGTACATACTAGAAAGATTTAGAGCTCCAATTATTTTTCCTTAGGATAGGTTAAGGGTTTCAATCCTTAAATTTAAAGCTCAACTATTCTACTATCAAAGGCTTATGTGAATCAGAATGTGAAATGTGTGAGATGAATGATTCAAATTTTCTTACCCATATTCTCATATATTTTATGTGACTGGGTTGTAGACAGCTAAATTTCATTTTCTTGTTTGTATCCTCATTTTGCATCATTTAAATAGTAGAATGCCAGTAATGATACCTTGCTCTGTGAATTTGGGGTAAGAGGTGAAAACCAAGGCGAGGAACACTTCTTCCACAGACTGTGAGAAAATATAAATGTAAAAAGGTGTGTCCACATTCTCAAGATGGCCTTTCTCTGTGAATACATCCCTATCCGTCTGTCTGCCGACCTGTCTAATGGGGTCGTGTGAAGTGGAAGGTATATTATGACTGACATTATCAATTTGGAATCTATGATTTTTAACAGTACAGGTGGGATATTTATATTATTCTGAATAAGTAGGAACCCGCTTAAATTAACTTCATGTGCATATACTGGATTAGGGGATATAAACATACTTTTCAAAACTGATGAAATGCATGTTTGAGCAACACATGTCCACATTTTGAAAGAAAAACAAGAGTCATCAAAATCTCAGCTGAGTCTGTTAATGATTTGTGTTTCCGGGATTTTCAATAAGCCGATAAAGTCCACTTTCCTCTGCTGTTTCACTGGCTCCAACTGTACCATAAATGTAACAGGCTATGACAAATAACAGTGATATGCGCTACCAAGGCAAACTTTCCTCGTCATACATGACTTTCATTGAGCAAACTCCAGCTTTTTTTTGTTTTGTGCTGCCAACTTTATTCAATTAATGCCAGTTCCTGGTTATTGTCTGACACTTTCTAGCAATCTATTACCCAGCCAGGCCCAAGCTAATGCTCTTAACAGATATTACTAGCACTAATCCTCATCTCCAAGCTAAAGGCATTGTGTCTGGACAAGTGAGTGGGACTGTAGCAGTGACAGCAGGTGCTAAAGCTGCAGCTAACCCTGGCTAACACCGCCTGAGCTCCGTAAGACAGGAAATGCTGGGAGGGATACTTACCTACTTACACACATGCATCATGCACACTCACTGACTCTCTCTGTCACACACACACATGCATACAAAAGGGCAGGGAGGTAAAACAAAGGCGGCCCGCTGAGTGGAAGAGACGATCGTTGGGTCACATCTACATGACAGTGAAGCTCTGCAGGAAAACGGGGCTGCCTAAAGAACTACTGGTAGCCCCCAGGCAAATGTACTGTGGGTAGGTGTGTGTGTGCGTGTGTTAGCTAAAGAATAATACATTTGAAATTCTAACTGCCTTTACTGTTAAGATTAACAGCGCATAAATCACTGGCATTAACACTTGGTAAAATTTTAACATCTGTTAAAAATGTGACATTAACTGATTATAGCCATAAGGAAATTCAGCTTCTCCTACATGTCTGATATTTTGTAAGTCAGTAATTACAGTAAATCTGGGTTTACACAAAGTCAAGAGAGGGAAGAAAGTCAGTTTTTAACATCAGTTAAGTTAGTGTGCCCCTGCTGTATTGATTTGCTCTGTCAGAAATGGTGGGAAAGGTAAATTATCTGAGTTTGGAACGAGTCAAATGATAACCTGTCAGCATGATTCGGAGAACGGCATGAAAGTAATATAGAGATAGCTGAACAAAAATGTGTCAGAGATTAAAACACTTTACCAAAGCTCAACAAAGAAAAAGAAAAATGAACCATCTCTTCGAAAAATCATGTTCCTATACAAGGCATTCTCTTTTACATTTTAAACTGAAGTATTTTCTCCCTGTAAGGTAAGACTGTGAGGTAGAATTAAAGGCTTCTAGGAAGTAGCCACAGAGTTTATATCAGCAACTAAGAGAGGAGGATGGTGGGTCAGCAGCAGGATTTTCACCCAGGAGACCAGGATCCAAGTCCCATGTGGTACCACTACCATCTTTGAGATAGATCTTGTTTTCAGTCACTGTTTGGTTGTGGTTTTGAACCAAAACTACCTGGTTCAGGTAAGGATTAAAGTCCAATATGGGTTAAAATACAACCTCTTCACAGCAGTGATAGTGATTATTTCCTCCACATCTAATATATCATTGCTTGATTGAAAAGGAGTGACAGTAAAGCAATAAAAATTGCCAAAGATATGCTGATTTTTAATTTCAAACTTATTTGTGATGCTTGTTGAACAAACGCAATCAAGCAGAAAATACATTTCTTTCCAAAGGTAGTTAAAAATGCAGTTTAGTTGCATAGGAATGTAATTTTGGGAGGCAGGGCAATAAAAAATATTTTGCAAGTCCTGCATTACATAAACCTTTAATGTGTTTAAGCATAAGTAGTGCATCAACATAATTTCTAGTGTTGTTTAAATATTGCTACTAGTTGAAGATTTAGTGTGTTTACTTGATTCTGTTGAAGGAGAAGTTGTTCATTTTGTTCAAACTTACCACGACCAAATTAACATTCTTTAACATTATGTTCCCTAACACCAGTTTGCTTGCAATGCTAATGTTCACATGAACCTACATACATGCATACACCAGTGCTTGGCCTGATCCCTGCAAGCAAACGGTTTTGATTGAACAATGAGGATCATGAAATTGAGGTCAATGTTGGAGAAACAAAAGCAGTCGAGCCGGTACAAAAAAAAAGCCATGTTGGTTGCTGGCACACGCCGGCTTAACGGCCAGACTGTTTCAAATTTTAAATACAGCCATCATACAATCTGCAAATGCACGTTGAAAAAAAAAAAAAGATACAAGACAGCAGAAAATCACAGACTTAGCCTGAAGTCTTATCGGACAGAACAACCTGTTGCACAGTGTTTGCCAACACAACTCCTATGACCATTCAATGACTACGCCAATGAAACAAAGTGTTACATTCAGAATTAAACTGATCAAAATATATGTATGGCAGTAGGGGACTAGGAAGAGGAGGGCTGCCATCTGTCAGGTCTGCAGTCCCAACTAGTGGCAGTTGGCTACGCAACGTCTTAGATGGAACAGCCAATCATAGTTATACACTACCGTTCAAAAGTTTGGGTTTTCTAACCATAATAATTGCACAAGGGTTTTCTAACCATCAATTAGCCTTTCAACACCATTAGATAACACAATGTAGCATTAGAACACAGGAGCGATGGTTGCTGGAAATGTTCCTCTGTATCCCTATGTAGATATTCCATTAAAAATCAGCCGTTTCCAGCTAGAATAGTCATTTACCACATTAACAATGTTTAGACTGTATTTCTGATTCATTTAATGTTGTCTTTGTTGAAAAAAACTGCTTTTCTTTCAGAAATAAGGACATTTCTGAGTAACTTTTGAATGGTAGTGTAGATAAGATTCTTAAAAAATAAAATGTAGAACTCTGGATCTGAAAATGCAGATAGCATTACATTAATTGCTTAAAGTATTAGATTTTCTGTTTTTTCAGGAAAAAAAACCCCATCTGATAGGTATTACATCACTGGTAAAAAAAAAAAAAAAATATCAGTGAGGAGCTTTTATTATGTTTTTGGGTTTGCTGTTTTATTGCATTGTTGATCAAGTCGAGAACAAATCTTATTAAATTTTTATGAAATTATTACATTTTCAGTAAATTATTACATTATTGGATTTTAACAAACTCACCTGGACAAAGTAAGGGCCATATTGTTTGAATGCAAATGGATCAAACAGAACCACTGAGCTGGATTATGCTACATGTCGTTACTGCAGCTACAGCCATGCAGGCCGAGTAGTGGAAATACCATGAACTGAACTATCTCCAGTCTACAAATGTACTCACACCTGACAGAAACAACAACAACATGCTCTCTTTACTAGCCAAACAGAAGTTACCAATGCTACATAACTGTGGAAAATATGCTCTCCAAGTAGACAAAAGTAAATCCAAAAGCATCACAGCACGGAAGAGATATGTGCCATGTTAGTTTTTTTACTTCCTTCTTACCACCTGCCTGGGTGTTTTCACAGGGCCTCTGCAGCAGACACAGTCGTGAGTCCATTCATAGAAATGCATAAGACTGATGAAAGCATGCTCATCATGCCCCTCATTTTCAGGCTTTTGTAAAGAATTCGGAGGCGTTGCTCTGACCTCTCTTGTTGGAGGTCGAAGAATTTCCTTGAGGTGAAACTATCAATCAACATATTGATTAGTACTAATTAGGATCAATCCCACTGTGTTTAGCTCAGCAGGTGAAGTCTGCTATGTGCTTCTTTGGGTAGTCATGCATGTATGTGCCTCCATATGTGTGTGTGTGTGTGTGTGTGTGTGTGTGTGTGTGTGTGTGTGTGTGTGTCTTTGTCTTGGCTGTCACCCTGAAGGTTATCTCCGTGGTGGCAGCATCGTCAGGTGACAGCCGCATCCCATGATGCCAAGCAAAACGTCAAACTGTCCTTCCAACCAGGGTTCCCTTGACGACTAGAGAAACACGCACTCACGCGCACACACACACACACACACACACACACACACACACACACACACACACGCACACGCACGCACACACACACACACACACACACACACACACACACACACAATGCCACACAAAGACACACAGGGCACACACACTAAACACACCCTCCTCTAGTAGTAGGTGAAAGGTGTGTGTGTGTGTGTGTGTGCGTGCGTGCGTGCGTGCGTGCGTGTGAGTGCGCAGCAGAAGGGCTGCTCAGACTTTGATAAGCTATCACATGTCCCAGGTGATGGTCTCTAACAGCACATCAGTCCAAAGGCACTGCCTGACAACCGAATCAAACGCACCCAGACCAGACATCCTGGCAACGCAAACCAAACAAACCCAAACTGACAATATATACTATACATACATTTCCTTGAAACACACTCGCAGAAAAGGAGAGCCTTTTATTTGTGACAGGTTACCCAAAAAAGAAACATCCCTGATAAGGAAGTGTATTTTAGAGAACCCACTGGTGGTTCACCATGTTGGTCAGGAGAGCCACCGGAGGGCCTTCTACCACAGTGAGCTACTTTGAGACTAAGCTTTAACTACTGTGTTGTTATTGAGGTGCAGTATAAAGACCACCTGTCAATCAAATATGGAATCCTACTTTGACTTTTTTCCAATGGAGTGTTTTTCAATACATTGTCAGTCCTGCGGGACCTACTTTATGTACAAAAGGTGTTGCAGTAAACAGATAAACATGGATGCCAAAAATACCTTTGAATTGTAACCATTGTCTCTAAAGCTGTGGTTTGCATAGTGGTGTTTCTGCAGCACCGTTTTATCAACAGTGCTGTAAGGAGCAAAATCTAAACATCCATGCATTTACACAGCAACCCATGTGCAATCTCCTAAGCACAAAGTACAAGAAATATTCCACAAGTTTAATGCCGTTGCTCTCTGACACTGTAGTGGGTGCTGGACTACTCTAAAGCAACCACATAGGGAGGCAGCTGCAGAAGAAGAAGGCAGGAAACACCAAAGTTAGCCTTTACATTTTTTCCAGCAGATGTGTTACCAATGCACACACACAGCACGTGCTCAGCTTCTAGTAGTCATAAACATAGTGGTTCACATATATGTGTTTTCAAAGGGAAGAGAAAAACAAGTTTCTTGAGATGGGAATTATTTAACAGACCCCAACTGAGCTGCAGGTCAAACTCTCACTAGTAAAATAGTTTCCACAGCAGGGTAAAAGTGATGATTATTGGTTGTATGTAAAGACGGACAACTAAGGACACAAACATGTTTGTTTCTGCTGGACACTTCAAGAAGGGGGATTAGTCTGACTCACCAGATGTAGGATGTAGGTGTAAGTCTGTCATTGGCAGCTGATTTCAGGCAGCCAGCCTTGTCCTTCCCTTCCACTATCTGCGTGCTATCGTTTAAAAAATCCACTTAGCTTGGGGAAACAAGAACAGCAATATTCGGGCAGCAAGCAACCACACTGAAAAATTTCAAGTATTGGGGATTTGGACTGTGAAGTAAGGCAGAACTTTTCAGTAGATAAACAGGTTAATGACAATGATTGTCTCTCTGCATGCAAATGTTTCACTGAAACAGTTCCCAGCATCAGTATTTGGAGGGAACATCAAAGCCACATCCTTAGTGTAACATGACGATTGTGATTAGCTTAAAGAAAGGCAAACAAGATAGAGCATTTTTCCCTCTATAGCCGAATGATAGTGATTTGCAGCGAGATCATTATGTTCTACAGAATGGGATGGTTAAGTGAGACTAATAGGACTGAGTGACGTTTGGAGTCAGCCTCAACTAGAAGAGGAATTGACATTTTTGCCACTTTGATGTTTGCTCCTTGTTTCAGGCCTGGAAATTGCTGCTTGGTGCGGTTATGCGAGGTATTGATGAATAAACAAGACGTGATTGAATGAACTAACAGAGTGACCAGAAAAAATAGCATTTTCTGATTTGCTGGCCAGGTGTCCAGTAAAATAACTACTCAACCTGAAACACCTAAAACACACAAATTACTGCTTGAGGCTAATTGTACTATGGGTACCTACAGGAGCCCTGCTCACCTTGCTATAAGCATGATAATCACTTGAGCTAGAAAATAATGCATTACACCTTGCTTATTCTACTCTCATAGTGGCTCACTTTGCGGTGCATTTTGTCCACAGATGATCGAATTTGGTATTTAGCATTCTTACGAATATTAGTGTTGCAACTGTTTAAAACACTAATCAATAATTATTACTCCGCCAAGGAACGTCGGAGTTATATGACGACTGGCATACGTTTGTCTGTCAATCTGTTTGTCTGTCTGTCCATGTAAAACATTACTCAAAAAGGGACAAACGGATTTGGATGAAATTTTCAAGGAAAGTCAGAAATGACACAAGGACCACCTCATTAAATTTTCACAGTGATGCGGCTTATAGTCTGGATCCACGGATTTGTTAAGGATTTCCCATTGCCAGATATAGCTGCCAGCACGGCGTCACTGTAACCATGATGTGAACACTGTGTCAGTTACCTGCTGACGATCACATGATTGCGATCCTAATACAAAATGACCATGATTTATCAGTTGGAAATCATACAAGGAACAAATGATTAAATTGTGGGGTGTTTCTGAGTCCCATCAATTCCTGCAGCCCGCTAAATATTTAGGTCACGAAATGTAGCAAACCCCAGCCAGACAGTGGCGAAGTTCCTACTGTTTCACAAAGCCTTTATTTCTGTTCAGTCATCAGCCTTATTTTGAACACAAATTCACCTTTCTGTCCTTCACTCCTTTCTTCAGGAAACACTGTAAGAGCTTGTCCCCATTGCAGCTAGGTGCTTATAAGTTTATACACATCCTTTGCTAGATAGCAACAGCGTGAAACCGATTTCGTTCCTCTTCACGTGAATTTTCGGCAGCGTCTTCATCGTGTCAAGAAACCGCTTCTTAGATAAACACTTCCTGTGCCAATGTTAAAAGCCTGTAACATTAAAAATAAGCCTTCAAAATAAAAGCATGGAGGGAACAGTTATTTTAACACTAGCACAACAAAGGCTTGTCAAAAGTGATGAACTGATCAACAGACCTTTATAAGAGTAATTTACACACAATTCGGTATCCATACATAACGTGAACATGCGTAATACATGCCTGTGCTCAGCGTAAGGCCATTTTGTCTTGAAGATTTCATCCATCAGAAATGATACATCAACTTAGCAGCCTTGGCGGAGTACTGCACTCGCTGAGTGCTTTTCTTGTTAGAAATGTCTTTCTAATGCATTCCCCTTTTTCTGTCGACAGTCATCAGTCTGTGGACTTGAGCATCATGCCACCCACATCACTACCTCATTGGTTACATATCACCTGTAGCATATCAACACTTGAAGGATGGATGTTGAAAAGTACTCTTAAGTACGTGCACATATATAAATGTATTTTTCAATACAGTTTTGTGTTTGAGTTTGTTTTATTCTAAATTAGGGCCCCAAGATTTTCATTCATCCAAATATTGGTTATCAGTCAGTATGACTACTTATAATTGGTATCTCTTTCATCTTTGGGAAAAAAAAACACATCAGTTGATTCTAATTTGTTATAAGAAGAGAGCACAGCAAGATAGTGTGGATTAGTTGATATGAATGAGTTGATATGATGACATGAATACGAAAAAATCACATCGATTTTCAGAAGCTTTATCATAGCTCTCTAATGTAGCTGGTGTCCACCAAACAGAATATCCAATGAACACTCACTGTGTTGCAGAAAGTCATTCGCACCCTATAACACACACATACACACACACACACACACACACACACACACACACAGCATGCCTTGTACAATTACAGAATTACAGCATCTTGGAAATGAGACATGACAGAGAAAGCATGCTAGCTTTCACTTTCCTCACTCTACAACACACATGCACACACAGCTACCCCATAATGAAGTGTGTGTGATGTCAGTGACACAGGTTCCATTACCTGACCTGTCACCACGTCGCCGTGGTGACAGCCTGTCAGATACTGTTTGGTTGCCATGGGGAGAGACATTGAAATCCACACGATTCAATAATGCAAAAGCTTTGATTGGTTTAGCTGGTGAAAATTATGCAGCATAGTGTGCACACACTGCAGTATGTGTGCCCTGTTTTATTCTGGCTAGTGCTACAGGAGCTGGATTTCAGGTTAGGATACAGTTAGGGTCTGGAGGGACATTGCAGCATATCAGACTCATGCATCCAGATGTTATTAAATTTAGAATACTGACATCAGTATTTAGCACAAAGCTCCACCTGCATGGTTGTGGTTACTGGTTTCCTACAGGGTTTGTTCAAGTCAGATGAGTGACTTTTAAAATATTTTGATTTAAGGCTTTTTAAAGTGCTTAATATGTGTATCTAGTTCTTGTGGATTATCAATGGTGATTCAAAAGTCTCTATGATAAAATTTGGATGTTTAGTTATTGAACAATTGATAATAACTGGACTGATTCTTTCCTATCTGAGAGCCATAATGCAAAATAAATTTCAAAAGAAACAGCTTTCATCTGGGTATCACCAAAAAAGTGTGGGATGCACTTTATCCTTCCTTCAAATTTAGGGGAGCAAAACAAGCTTGTGTACAATATGTTTATATGTATGTTTATCTCTCTGTTGTAAATGTGTGGAAAATATGACACGGGAAATGGATCAGACACAGACACAGTATGGAGAGTAAATGAGCTCGAGATAAGCGAGGAGGAGGAGTTTCGGTTCCATTCAGTTGAGCGCTATAGCCGCTCTTGTGTGTTTTTCCCCACCGCAGCGAGAAGAATAATTGATTTCACCGTTTCCTTCTGGTGTCAGATCTGCTGCCATTTATCATCAAATCTATCTCTCTGTCCTTCTCTCCCTCTCTCCATCCCTCTCTCTCTCCTTGTTTGTTCTGCTAATTAACTTTATTACCCTGATAGCTCCCCACTGCCTCTGACGAAAACAATTACCATCTCTTTCCCCTCCACCTCTCTCTCTTCTCCCTCATCACCCCTCACTCTTTCTCTTCTGGCAGAGAGTGCTAATTAGTCCTGAGGCTATGCTGCTGCCACACTTCTTATTTGGCTTTCTTGCTCTCTGAAAAGGTTTCAATATTTCTGTTAAGCTATAAGGAGAATTTCTGAAATCTTTTGAGATTAAAGCAAATAAATATGAAAAAAAATAAACCCTTAATCCTTGATTTTTTTTCGTTTCTTTTTTTTTTTTACTTTCAAGGTTCCTGTTTGGTACAAAGTTTCCTCAAAACTACGTTGTATCTAACTTTAAGTTCAGTTAGTTGTCTTCAGCTTGATTGTTAATTCCATTGAATTTCCATAGGACGTTCCTTGAAAAACTGCAGTTTTCCCACTAATTATGAACAATTCACAATTCCTTTCCAATGACCTTCCTATGAACTTAACATTATCTATTAGCTCATTTCTAATCAGTCATAGGAAACTGTGGGACCTGAACATGGAACTGTTCCTGAAAATACTTTTTAATGACAGCAAAAATTGATTAGGACTGACTCAGCACAAGTATTCAAAAAAAATATCAACGTTATGGGGTATAAACTTAAAAAAAAACTGCACTTTATGTTATTATGATGCACCAAATAATGTCAAAGATTTAAACCTTTTGTCTCCCCCTTCTGGCAGTAACACGAGAGAGTAACGACGTCATTACAATGATTGCTTTCTTTTAATTACTATAATTCTTCCTTTGCATGAAGAGTTTCTTTATTTTTTAATTTGTTTTTAATCTGTAGTGTCAAAAACTTTGGACGCTCTTTTCACCAAAGGGTCCATCATACTTTGAGTTGCTGTAGCCTACTCCATCTCTATTGGTGTGGTGGTTCCCCTCCTCAGTTCTACCAATCATCAATCACTGCTGGCTTACATAAAACACATCGCTCCAGGTTCACAGGTGAAGGGATGTTGCCATCTAAAGCAAATTTAAAACACTCATATGCTGTGAAACATGGAGAAATTCACCTGGAGTTGATAGGCCTCATTAGCATTATGTGAACTTGCTTGGCTTGAATGTAACAGACGTTCACTTATGTGTGCAAATCCAATGCTCTAGCCCTCACCAAGTCACATTACCATCATATCCAATCAAAATACACGTCATCATGTTTTCTTTCAATGTGCCCTTTTAAACCTGTTGTCCATCCATACAGCCATCTTCTTCTATTTAACTGGGGTCTGGTTGTATTGGCAGTAGGCTAAGCAAGGAATTCCAAAATGTCCCTCCTTCAATTCAATTCAATGTTTTCCAGCTCCTCCTGATGGATCCCTGCCGTTTGCAGGCAAAATGAGAATTGCAACCTCTCCAGTGAGTTGTCTAGAAGGCTCCTCAAAGACGTTGAACTGGCAAAACTGGACCTTCTGTACCTTCCTTAGAATGTGGAAAGCAAGACCACCTTCTGGAGCCACGGCTGGGTGGGGAGCTGGAAAGTGTCTGGTAGCCGAGCCTTCATCCATGGCCTGAAGAAATGGCACGGAGCTCAGTGGGTCCAGCATCTGCAGGGGTAGCTGTGGAGCAGCAGGGAAGCACAGGCACCTAGGCATGCAGACTCCTGACTTTACAGACTTAAGGCCTTCTCAGACAGAAAGCGATTTGTGCTACACTGGCTGCTAGGTTTAGCGCACTGCTAGGAGAAGTCTTAAATAGTATTCCAAACTTCCAGTGGAACTACATCACCTCATTCTTTCAAGCTGAAGGATCTCAGTTTGTTGCAAAATCCTAAATAATAAAGATGTCTTGTTTTTATTAGTCGAGCACACATACGTCAAGGCACATTTCAACACAGTGGAACTTTGCTTGACAACTAGGGCGGTGTGTGTACGTTTGGCTCAGTATCAGACAGTGTTCTTAGTAAAAGGGCCATTGCAGATGTTGTGAATATTCTAGCTGCATCTGGATAAGGAAAAACAGATGTAACAAATGGATGTGTAACTAGAACGTGATTGGATTTTTAAACACAACTCTATTACAGTATTAGCAATGTTAGCCTGTTTAGCCTGCTAACGAAAACCCCACGGACACCTATAGTGGGGTGTCACATGACCCTCGCCTCCGATGATGCAGTGGCCGCCTAAGAATATCGTGCATCTCTTCTTTTCCCTTAGCCTAGTCAATAGTATTTTGCTGACAATTCCAACAGCTCTGCTACCTAAGTTGCATATTTGGATAATACTCAATTACAACGTGGAAGGTAAGAATGCGTTTTTTATGCGAGGTGTACATGCAAAAGTTGATGATCTGAATATTCAGATATCATTTCTGAAAAGATATAGTTTGTATGTTAATGTCAGGGGCTACTTGCTTGTGGAGTTGCTCTTACTTTTCTTTTGCACAGGGAGAGACAGCTGGAGCCAACTTGTTAACATTTGATGTGCTTATAGATTTTTTTTTTTCTAAGAACGTGGCCAAACTTTAGAGTCTGCATTTACACCTGAGACTGAACCTGCCCGCATTACACCATGCATCAATGTGCATTTTTTCCCTCATCTACATAAGATATCCAGAAAAAGATTGCATGTTAATACCAGGCCTTAAAGATATCTGTGTCCGTTCTTTTTTATCACAAAATGCCCCATCACCTATTTAGAATACATGCAAAGAATGCAATGTTGGAGGAAATTACAGAATTTTCCATTAAGATTTCCATTAAACTAAATCAGTGCATCATAATTTCCATGAAAATAATAATTTGCATGAAGCTCAACTATGTCTCTCACTATCCCTCTCCCTCTCTCTCTGTCATGTCCTGGCAATCTCTCTCTCTGTCTCTCTCTAGTAGCAGACAGGATAGTATTACATTGTCAGTGGTAATTTAACTCTCATCTGTCTTCACTAATTATTGTCACATTCATCAGATTCATCAAGGCAAGAGGGGCTCTCGCGGGGATTGCACCATTTGCTGTTAATACAGCATCAACTGCTATTAGGACTGGGAAGCTGAGAGGTGAGTGTGTGTGTGTGTGTCTGTGTGTGACTAAAGGGACAATGTGTATTCATCTCTAATTAGACCAAGCTGTGTGATTAATTATACAGTCCGCCTTTTTTTTACTCAAGGCCTGAGAATGATGTTGGTGATGGGAGGAAAAATAAATAGAGAAAAAAGAAGAGGGGGGAAAAGATGGAGGGAGATCATATGAAGAAAGAAGGAAAGGAAAGAGATGTGGAGGTGAAGATGTGGGAGATGTTGAGGAGGAAACAGGATGCCAATATCAGGGTGAGGAAAGAGAACCAGAAAAGAGAGAAAAAAGAAAGCTGGCAAAATCCAGAAGGAGAGAGAAGCAGCAAGGAACGAAGCAGAGAGGTGAAGTGTTTTGTCATGTGCTCTCAGTGTAATTCCCACCTGACAAAGAGGCCTTGAATCAGGGGGGAAATTGCAACTTGTCACCCAGCAAATAAACTGCACCGATAACTGATTAATAACGCACACCTGGGACAGCTACACACACACACATACACACACGCAGATGTAAGCACATGCTGGGATACACTTGTAAACAGAGAAAGAGCCAACACATCAGCGAATATTATTTCTTTGCATATGTAAGCACGTGCACACATGCTGATGAGTGCACTCACACTCTGTATGCACACACACACACACACACACACACACACAATTATGCACAATTATATTTTTTGTATATGCAGGCGAATGCAAAAACACACACGAGTTTAGCAATCATCCCCAGCTAAAAACAAGTTTCATCCCATAGTTCAACAGCAAATGAGACGGTCAAGTTTTAAGATTTCTGAAGATGTCAAGAGAACAAGTTTTAAGTTCATTGTCTTGTGAAACTGTTAACATTTTTAACCAAAAACAAAGACAGCAAAGTCATGTGCACATGGATAAGAGAGCAGATTGGATTATAAGGGACCTGCAGTTTGGTGTTGGAGAGGTAAAATGTTATTTTAATATGTGATGGCTGTAGAGATACATGGAAAGACACATGGAGGAATGTTGTCTTTGTTTGCACTCTATCTGCATGCTATATTAAGGTTCAATATACTGCCACTATTATTTTTGGGTATTTTTTTCTACAGTGCAAACACAATCAGCAGTAACATTGACGCTGGGCTTGAATCTTGAATCTGCTGAATCATCCAATGTGAGTATGTGGCCAGAGATTATTCTCCTGAAACATGTCTAAATGTTCACCTGGCTCAAATGTTAAACTGTGCTGTTTGTGCCATCTTATGTTAGCTGCATGTCAGATTTCTGAAACTACATGCCAAAAGCCGTCCTGCTGAGGATTCAGAAGACTCTTCTAGGATGTCATTCATCAGTCTTGTTAGCAACATTAAAGAATATTACTTAAAAGGAAGAATACTTTAAAGATATTTGATGAAATGTCAGCTTAGTCCATCTAAATGTAAAGCAAGGCATCTCTGTGTGTGTGTGATTTGACTTCATACAAGCGGAGATCAAAAAGTTCTGATGCTGTTCGTGGATTGCATTAGTGGAGTATGTCATAGACACATGCATACAACATGTGCAAGCAAGGACTGTCATGAGTTGGGAGAGTGTGTTACACTGTGCTATCAACAGTGGGAGCTCTGTTTTGCACATTTTTGTGACTAGTGGCAGGTGCACATTTGTGATTTCTCAAGAAAACATCAGATCCTTAGTCAGTCATCAGCCCAGGATGAACCCACCTTAATGTTGAGAGTCATCGTTGGTGACAAGAAGTGTGTCCGTCACTGTCACCAAGAGTGTTGAGGTAGAGTTCTCACGTAGCATCCTGAGCATCTGAGGGAGAACATTTAGTGCAAATGACCTGAACTGTGGCGTGATGGCATACGAGTCACACATCACGATTATTAGGTATTTGGCTCACAACAGCACATCACTGCTCCCCAGCCATCCCAGTCTTTAGATTGTGTCCCTGGTGATTTCTGTCCCTATCTGAAATGAAACACAAGTAGAAGAACTTCCTGGGACTGTTAGAGCTCTTCCAGTATTCTTTGCAAAGCTTGTATTGCTACCTGAGCAGACTACTTGGATGGGGAGGGCAGCCAAATATAAATCAGGTGAATTTAAAAAAAAAAAAAAGATTTTACAGTTTCTGAACTTTCTGATAATGCCTCGTTTGAATCCCTCAAGCGTGAAGTAAAAGACAAATGTTTAATGGCAGTCAGTGACTGTACTTAAGCTGGAGCAATTCAGCAATGTAAACAATGTCATTGATTACAAAAATTATGTGTCACAAAGGTGGCTGCACCTCCTCAAAGCATCAATTCAACGGGAAGCAAGCTGCAGCTAAAAAATCTGGCCTACTACCATCTAAGCCTTAAGCCTGTTTCATGCTTTCTGTGTCCGCGAGGTCCGTGTGGCTCCATGCGAAAAAATTACGTCATTTTAGCACCTACGCCCCCTCAAGTCCTTATTCAATGCAAATATACATTTTGAAGTGGTAGCAGCATGAGGCTTTAACAGTCTCAGAAGGAAAATAAGGAAATTCTTTCTCCACCACAGCTCAACAAGAGAACACTTCTTGGACTTGATACTAAAAGAACAACAATGCTACCCACTAATGGTAGCTTTGACTAACAACTGCAGGTTTTGTCCTCCATTTATTACAGTGTAGCCATCCCTCCTTAGATGTACGCGTGAGAATGGTGTTAAAATGAACCCGAAGAATCCAAACCTATCCTTTAAGTGTCAGCACAGAGCATGAGATTTTTCAGTTCACTTGACCTTTGCACCAATCTCAAAAAAAAAGAAGAAAAGTCAGAGCAAAATGGCACTGAGCAATTTTTATGATGTATCTTTAAGGTCCGATACAGATGCTGTAATATAGCACCACCTAAGAAGGAGGAAAAAATCTGACCACCCAGTCCCCAGAGACAAAGACAACAACAATGGGAGAGGGAGAGAATTCAATTACAGACGGATAGAGCTTCTGATAGACTGAGAGGATCAGCGCTGTTCCTTCTTTTCCTTTTTTTGTGAGATGATACACCGGCACACACGCACACACACATCAGTCAATATTGGCACACATTGACCCTCCCAGGAAAAGCCATTTAGAGTGACATCTACTCTTAGTGTCTAATATACCCTCACACCTTTCTCTGTGTCCTCGCTGCCCTGCTGTATTTCTAAATGCTCACACGTTCCCGGCCTCTGATCCTCGCTGTGATTGGACAACAACAGTGGGTCCAAGACGAGGCCAGGCCATGCTCGGTGCCCCCAGACTCATACACCCCTCACGCTCCCTTCAGCACACACACACACACTGCAGGGCCATCTCCTCCCAACAAAACCTCTTCATCTCCAGCACAATGGAGGCTCTCCTGAAAGCCTATCATTTTCACTGGCACTGGGTCGAACGGTGACGGAGAGGAGGAGGAGGAGGAGGGATGGAGGGGACAGTGTCGAAAATTGGATCAGAGCCGAGTGTTGTCATTTGGAGTTTTATCAGCCGAGCCTGACGCCCAAAAGGTCATCTGACATAATGGCTGATGAATTTAAAAACGTGCTGAGCAGGATTTTCATTTGCAATTTTCAATTTAGCCGGACGGAGGATCTCGCGGCAGCCCTCTGATAACCGTCTCCAGCCTGTCAGCGCTATCGCACCGCCTGTCACAAACATCAAGCAGCTGTTGCAACCAGGAGAGGGACTTATAGAGATATAGCTAGAAAGAGAGAGAGAGACAAGCGGTGTGTAAAGGCAGGTGACCAAATCAAGACAGAAATAAGGAAAGAACCAACAAATATATAATTTTGTTAGAAAAATAAAGAGACAGAGAGGTTGGCGAGGTCAGCAGAAACATTAAGGGTGCTTTAGTGATACGGCTAAGGCTGTCATCACATTCTTAGTCTTTCTTACACCCTTTCAAACACAAATTAATGCATACATAAAAAGTGTGTTTTGTTTTTGAAATCTTTGGTTTTGTATTATGATTTCTTTATTTGCCTTTATTACTGACATGAGAGAGATGACAGGAGGGCAGCAAAGGTCCCCAACTACACTTTCATGGTCGGTAACTTTACCCCTGAGCCACAAGGTGTTTCACTGTTTATTGGCTTCAGCCATATGCTATTAAATATCCAGTCTGCCTAGTTTAGTGTTGACAAATCACACACTTTTAACTTAGTGAAATTGCAGCCTATGTATTTGATTACAGGTCTAATTTGGTATTTATGCTTGCACTCATTACTTTTTAGTTCACCAAATTGGTTTTCAAAGGTGTCAAAAGGAAGATCAAGTGCTGCAGAATCTGATTCACAAACAGCTTTGAAATGACATGACTGTACAATGTTGGATTTTTGTTTACTGTGGTAGAGGGGCGTTGATTTAACTCTGCTGAAGCACTACCATACTGATATCTTCAGCACATAAGCATGTGAAGCTTTTGTAATTAATTTCATTTTATCATAAGTAGTACTTTTGTCATGTGTACAAGTAACTTGCATTTTTAAACTGCATTCTTTCACAACCAAAGTTACATCTTAATAAAAAAGGAGACAATGATTAGTTGTTAGTCTTTACTGAAAGTGCTTGGTGTTGTCTTTACATTCCAAATGACAAAAATAAAGGAGGAAGTACAAGCAGTCAGACTGATCAGAATCTGTTCCTAAAAACTGCTGTAGCCTCAGTTTATTTTTAAGGTGGGAATTCATGTACATTTGTTTAAGATCCAATCATCATTTTAGTGTATGTGATGTAATAGACCCAACAAAGACAAATGGAATTATCAAAGTTGTATTGCCAGTTAAGACATGTTAATTGATTCTTTAATTCATGTATTGAGTAATGCAAAAAAACACGCCATCACCTTAAAAGTTGCCAGTAGCTGCTAGTAGTCTTAAAGCAACTCAGTGAACTAAAATATTTTTATACCTAGCTAATGTTTTCTAGTTAAAATCAAAAGGCAGCAACGTTTTTAATGCATTTGCAAAGAAAATGTATAAAACAGTGTGTTAAACTTGGACAGCTTGCATTGCAAAGCTACCACACCTGCAAGAAATACTTGCATAGCTTCATTTTCACAGACTACCCTATTAGATGAGCTTGACCTCTGTCTGCACTGCTTCTTTTCCTCAGAATGGATGCTTTAAATTCTTCTTCATTTGTGGAACAAAAGTAGGTAAATGGAATCATTGAAATACCAAACTGCTTGTGTTCATTCGCCCATATTGCTGAATGCCACACTAATTACAATTTCAGTATCATTTAATTCCACTTTGCTAGATGTTTGGCTGACCTCAACGTGATGAAACCATTTATAAAGCGAGCCAAACCTTTGATCGTGTAGTTATAGTTCGAGTATAATGCCTCCAAACTTGCCACAGAAGGAACAGTGGTTAACAGCGGTGGTAATTTACAAAACAAGTCACAACATAACGTGCCTCTGCACAGATGCACTGGAAGTTTTTATGTTCTCATCTCATGTCTGATTAGCATTTTACATTTTCAGTTTGCAGGTTAAGAAGAAAATGATAATTGTCATGAGCAGCTGTCGAGTGGAATAACAAACAAAAAATAAAAGATAAAATAAGACTGACCTGCAGAAACTCATCAGTGGACATATACCGGAAAAAGTCAAGGAAATTATGTTTGATTGCAGAATGTTATGTCAGAACATTACAGCGATGAGCAATCAGGTGCAAAGACAAAATCAGGGACAGCAACTTTTATCTGGAATTCCTTTTGCATTTAATCCGGTGCACCAACTGGTTTTGTCTATTTTGCACTAGCTATCAATTATTTGTCATTCAACATTCGTTGGGGGCCATTTTGAAGTACTGGAGTTGACCATGATGCCCAGGCACTGACTTTGCATCCATTCAGGATAAAATCATGGCTCATCAATGGGCTTGCTGTGCAGGGAAGCAGGGCCCAGAGCCAAGGTTTCCAGAGTAAACAGCCTCATATAGCTGCTCCCCATCACTGCCTATTCATCCCTCCACACCCCACCTGACAGTGAGAGAGAGAAGCACAGACCAGCAGAGACACAGAGAGGCTCTTGGCAGTGAATCCAGGCCTTGCTGGGTTCAGTTGAACAGCTGTGTCTAATAAAGTGTCTCGCCTCAAAGAAAAAGGGGGAAAAAAATGGAGCACTTCACAACAATCCAATGCTAAGAGAAAGGCAGCAGAGGAGGAAGAAGGGGATGAATGATGAAGAGATTTTGATAAAAGCTTAAATGACGGGCCAATTTTTCCTAACCAGGAGGAAAAGGTACAACAAGTCTACTGATTGGTGGATACTCAGGTTTAAAAGCTGACTGTTTGATTTGAAGAGGATCCTCCTGTGCTTGTTTAGGTCGATAGCATGTTGAGGATCCTTCCATCCTGCATCTGTCCTGCATATGTAGTGCCTTAAGACTGCAGAGCTCGTTGTACAATGTAGCGCGATATTAAAAGTGGATCATTTTAAGTCCCAGATCTCAGTAATCTACATGCTCTAAACTTCACCAAAGGGCTAATGTACCAATGTTCCTCCACAGACAAATGCACACAATGATGATTACACAACAAGTAAGCATTTTGTATTCTGTAATTGCCTTTCTTCATAGCACCCTTAAATGTCACTGGTGGTCTTCCAAATGAGAGAATCAAGTTATGTATCCACACAAAGGGGTTCCACTGAAAAGTCGTGGTTCAGTTTAAATGCCTCACCAGTATTCCACTAATGCAGCACCTTACAGCCTTTAATAAAACAGGACTGATTTCAATCTGAAATGCAGATGGCAGTATCAGCACAA